>NW_025175008.1:0-1946 GCF_004010195.1 Chiloscyllium plagiosum | reverse complement strand
CCCTGTCACTGTCTGAGGTTCAATCCCTGTCACGAACTGAGATTCAATCCCTGTCACTGACTGAGATTCAATCCCTGACACTGACTGAGGTTCAACCGCTGTCACAGACTGAGATTCAATCCTTGTCACTGACTGAGGGTCAAGCCCTATCACTGACTGATACTCAATCCCTGTCACTGACTGATATTCAATCCCTGTAACTAACTGAGATTCCATCCCTGTAACTGACTGAGGGTCAATACCGGTCACTGACTGAGATTAAATCCCTGTCACTGACTGAGCTTCAATCCCTGTCACTTACTGTGAATCTATGTCTGTCACTGACTGAGGTTCAATCCCCGTCACTGACTGAGATTCAATCACTGTCACTGACTGAGATTCAATCCCTGTCACTGACTGCGATTCCATCCCAGTTACTGACTGAGGTTCAATCCCAGTCACAGATTGAGATTCAATCCCTGTAACTGACTGAGATTCAATCCCTGTCACTGACTGAGATTCAATCCCTGTCACTGACTGAGGCTCAATCCCTGTCACTGATTCAGGTTCAATCCCTGTCACTGACTGAGATTCAATCCCTGTCACGAACTGAGATTCAATCCCTGTCACTGACTAAGGTTCAATCCCTGTCACTGATTGAGAAACAATTCCTGTCATTGACTGTGATACAATCCCTTTTACTGCCTGATGTTCAATCCCTGCACTGACTGAGATTCAATTCCTGTCACTGACTGAGATTCAATCCCTGAAACTGGCTGAGATTCAATCCCTGTCACTAAATGAGATTAAATCCATGTCACTGACTGAGATTCAATCCCAGTCTCTGACTGAGATTCAAACCCTGTCACTGAATGAGAGTCAATCCCATCACTATTTGAGGCTCAATCCCTGTCTCTCTCTGAGCGTCAATCCCTGTCACGGACTGAGATTCAATCCCTGTAACTAACTGAGATTCCATCCCTGTAACTGACTGAGGGTCAATACCTGAATGTGATTCAACACCAGTCACTGACTGAGCTGCAATCCCTGTCACTGACTGCGATTCTATGCCTGTCACAGACTGAGATTCCATTCCTATCACTTTCTGAGCGTCAATCCCTGTCACTGAATGAGATTCAATCCCTGTCACTGACTGAGATTCAATCCCAGTCACTGACTTCGATTCAATCCCAGTACCTGACTGATGATCAATCCCAGTCACTGATTGAGATTCCATCCCTGTCACTGACTGAGATTCAATCCCGTCACTAACTGAGATTCAATCCATGTTACGGACTGAGGTTGACTCTCTGTCACTGATTGATGCTCAATCCCCGTCACTGACTGAGATTCAATCCCTGTCACTAACTGAAATTCAATCCCTGTCACTGACTAAGTTTCAATCCCTGTCATTAACTGAGATTCAATACCTGTCACTGACTGCGAGTCAATCCCTGTCATAGACTGAGATTGAATCCCTGTCACAGACTGAGTCTCAATCCCAGTCACTGACTGAGCCTCAATCCCTGTCACTGACGAAGGTTCAATTCCAGTCACTGACTGAGGTTCAATCCCTGTCACTCACTAAGGTTCAATCCCTCTCATTGACTGAGGCTCAATCCCTGTCATTGACTGAGATTCAATCCCTGTCAGTGACTGTGGCTTAATCCCTGTCACTGACTGAGATTCAATCCCTGTCACTGACTGAGGCTCAAACCCTGTCACTGACTGAGATTCAATCCCTGTCACTGAGTGAGATTCAATTCCTGTCACTGACTGAGATTCAATCCCTGTCACTGACTGAGATTCAATCCCTGTCACTGTCTGAGGGTCAATCCCAGTCACTGACTGAGATTCAATCCTTGTCACTAACTGAGATTCAATCCCTGTCACTGATTGCGATTCAATACCTGTCATTGACTGAAGCTCAATTCCTGTCACTGCCTGAGGTTCAATCCCTGTCACGG
>NW_025175007.1:0-1946 GCF_004010195.1 Chiloscyllium plagiosum | reverse complement strand
GCAAATTTGAGAATCATTTTCAAACCCGTCTTAACTTTTTTACCAGCCATTTCTCTCACTTTTAATTTAAACAAACACAAGTCATCCGAATTAAACACGTTGTCTCATTGACGTTTTATTTAACGATCTCAGACACGAACGTGCAAATGTTTAAATATACTTTATTTTCCTTTCATCCCTCAAATATATGCAAATCTGCTCAACCCTCAGACTGGATCTGTCTAAACTTGTTCATATCGTGGACGAAAGCCCCCAAGCTGTTACGACACAGGGTTAACCCCTCTCCTAATTTAAACCAGTCACACAGAAAAACATCACCTCATGCCACAATCTGTTAAATTTCGAGACGCAAAGATCACAGAGATCACAGAGATCACAATTAAAAGTAAAATTAACAATTTTGTTATTTAAGTCCAAAGGAGAATAATAAAACAAACAACTATTTAGAACTCCCTTCGGTTAAACGTATCTTTGACCTCCCACTCTACAATACTGGTCCGATTAAACAAAAAAAACGATTAAGGTTTACAAAAACTTACACATTTCAATACCAGTTAGCTTCGTCGATTCTCCGTTTATACTTTCCCCTGTAGAGCTTTATCTCGGTTGGCATCAATGTTCTGCTGTGCAAACCTCTTATGGACAGGTACCTTTCAGAAAGACCTTCAACTCACAGTCTATCTTTCCGGATGTCCTTGGAAGTTCTCCCCATAAATGTTCAAAATGTCCAGTTTTATACCTCTAAACATCGGACCATTTCATTGATTTCGAAGTCATCAAGTATTTCAAACGCAATTTGATTTCTGTGTGTTGGGGCAAAATTTAAACTGGCCGAATTTGAATTGGTTTTCGTTTCGTGGCAACTCAGCTATTGACTTCCAGTCAAATGTCAAATTTCAGAACACTTTGTGCCAGCTTCCAATCTCTCCTAAATGTAACATATATCTCTACCGCTTCATAACAGTAACTTTCATCTGCCTTGCATAGCTTTCCATAAATTTGATCAACTTCGTAAGTTCACATGATAGTCTTTTCTGTTCCAAAAAGCCCCATTTTCTCTCATCCTTCCTTTACCTAAATCCTTCTTTCCAGTTATCATTCTAGTTACTTACATTGTTACTGGTATTCTTCGACAAAGAATTACTTTGTGTGTATGCGTGTGTGTGTACATGTGTGTGTGTGCTTGCATGTGTGTGTCTATGTGTGTATGCATATGCGTGTATATGTGTGTATGAGTGTATGCGTTTTGTGAATAATTCTCTGTAATTGGACTGAGATGAAAGAATGCAATGTTATCACATTCCCATATGAAAGAGTAAATGTGCAACGTTTACAAGCTTTCTGATATCAAAGAAATGTAAAATCCTCCTTTATTCATGGATTGGGAAAGTGAACAATGTGTCCATGGACAGAACAGCAGTAATGTAATGAACCTTTATAGGGATCATTGAACGACCAAATAATTAGTTTTCTCTTGAGAGTTTAAATTCACCTTGTTTTTTTTCTCAATTCTGTGTTGCATACGTTTTTATCAATATGCAATCAACATCGGTGACAAAGCCAGAAGATGCTGGAAATGCTCAATAGTTCTGTCATTATCTCTTGTGAGAAAGCAGATTCAACCTCATGTAGAGGAATGGGTCTGGATTGTTTGTGCTTTGCCAATTGTGGTCAGCGATGTGCCGCTTAGGTACATTAGTCAGGGGTAAATGCAGAGTAAAAGACTAGGGGAATGGGTCGGAATGGGTTATTCTTCAATGGGTCAGCGTGGATGTGCTGTTTGAAATGGCCTGTTTTCCCACCGTAGGGATTCTATGATTCTATGATTTCTTCATAAAAAGGGTGGTCGGCGCCAGGATCAAGAATGTCTCCGAGCATGCTCAGTGCATATTGAAGTGGGAGGGTAAAAAGCCAGCGGTCGTGGTTCACATTGACACCAATGACAT
>NW_025175006.1:0-1946 GCF_004010195.1 Chiloscyllium plagiosum | reverse complement strand
TTCATGTGTCTGTCTAAATTTCTCTTAACGTCGGCATTGCATCTACTTCGAGCACCTCAACTGGCAGCATTTTACAGGCATGTGCCAGCCTCTGTGTAAAAAAAAAACACAAATGCTTGCCACTCGTTTCAACTTTCCCTTTTCACATTGAAGCTTATCAAACGAACTGGCCAAGTTCCCTCTGCCTTGTTCGTTTACTTCTTAAACATGAAGGATTCTTGAATACTCAGTTGAATGATCCCTTCCGTGACCATTTTGGAACCACTCCTCTGAAACAACTTTCATGTCATACCCATTGTTTTGTGACTTTTTACATCAACATTTTAAAAATGCTGCACACATTCAATGTCGGAATTCTATCATTAATTCTATCTTTTTACTGAGGACATACGAGTTTTTTCAGTTTGATTTTTTTTCCTGTATCTTTCCATTTTGATTGCATTGGTTCAATTTCTTCCTTCCCTTTCATCTCGCGATTTACATGTCATCTTCAGATTTTTTTTTTTTTGCATATTCGAAAGTGACAGAAGATAACGATATAAAAAATGTCCACCTGTTCTTTATTTCCTGCTGCTAATCCTACAGTCATAACTTCTGAGGACTCATTGCTCAATGTCAGGTTGAGTGCAATGTAATCATTACGACATGAGCTGTTGACTGATTAAACCTGTGGACCTTGAGTCAAATAACCTTCTTCACAAGAAGGCAATTTATGGAAAAGTATGATTTCATTTTACCGTGTTCATTCCAATAATTGGTTTTAAATTTAAAACGTCATTAAGTTGATCAATCTCGTGCTGGAAGATTCCAATCCACTGACGATGCCTCATGAAGGTGAATTACATTAAACTTTCAGCATTGGATGAATTGTTGGAATTTTATTGTTTGCATTATTTGTACAAGTTATTTTGTTACTTCTCAGAATAAGGAAATAGCTAACTTGAAAATTACCCACTCCCTATCTAAGGCCCACTGCCTTTGCCTATTGGGTTCTCCATCATGAACTTCTGGCTCTTTCTGCGCAGTGTGGCGGTATCTATTCTGGCTGCAGCCTCAACAGGCACATTTGATTCGAAATTGGATGAAGACTGGAAAAATTGGAAATCACAACATGGGAACCAGTACACCAAGGTAAAAGGAGAGTCTTTAATGTTAAGCTCACGCAGAATAGGAATGGTCTGCACACAATTGGCAGAGATTGAGAATATGTAGTTGCAGTCAATGAGAGGAATCTGTTGAGTGAAGTGACATTGAGAAAATATTGATCTTGAAATTCAATGGGTATTCTCCAAGTTTCAAACTTCATTAGAGAACTGACCAAACACAAAGTGAATCACTAGCGACTTGGTGAATCTTAATTTACGAGGATCCCGCTGCAGTCCTGTTGGATTACTACAAAGACCAATAACCTGCCTCTTGAAGATTAAGATCCATTCATGGTGTTGAAGAGGCAATTGTAAGTGGGCAACTTGGAGACAGAGGGATGGGGAAGCCGTCTGATCATCCCAAGCGGCCCATTCAATGAAGCACCTCTTTGCCAACACCGACTTTACTATGCTGGCAGCTTAAGGCAGGTCTCTCACACAACAGGTTCAGAAGGTATATACATGCACAGTAATTGCCCATGTATTGGCCTCGGTTTTTTCGCAAGGACGTGGCTTATTGAATTCCCTGCCTGCCACTGGCGTAGTCTTACTTTAGACAGGGACAGGTGGTAGCAGAGAGAACGTATCTATTGTCAACGTCATTCATGACGGTCGATTAAACCATCCTCTTGTTCAGCTATTTTATGCTTAATTCACTTTCAGCATGAATCTCTCAGACTGGCAGCTCGACAGGCTTTGCTACGGGTGCGTTATTTTGAGTGGGGTGAGGGGAACCTGATTAATAATTTTCAGATCTGGGTGGGAGTATGGACCCTGACAGCAAAATGTTATTTCAGGTTT
>NW_025175005.1:0-1946 GCF_004010195.1 Chiloscyllium plagiosum | reverse complement strand
AGTGAGCTTTAGACACTGTCACTGACTGAAGCGGAATCCCTGTCACTGACTCAGATTCAATCCCTGTCACTGACTGAGGTTCAATCCCTGTCACTGACTGAGGTTCAATCCCTGTCACTGACTGAGATTCAATCCCTGTCACAGACTGTGATTCAATCCCTATCACTGACTGAGTTTCAGTCCCTGTCACTGACTGAGAGTCAATCCCTGTCACTGACTGAGGTTCAATCCCTGTCACTGACTGAGGTACAATACCTGTCACTGACTGAGAGTCAATCCCTGTCACTGACTGAGGTTCAATCCCTGTCACTGACTGAGGTACAATACCTGTCACTGACTGAGATTCAATCCCTGTCACTGATTGAGGTTCAATCCCAGTCACTGACTGAAATTCCATCCCTGTCTCTGACTGAGGTTCAATCCCTGTCACTGACGGATATTAATCCCTTTCACAGACTGAGGTTCAGTCCCTGTCACTGACTGAGAGTCAATCCCTGTCACTGACTGAGGTTCAATCCCTGTCACTGACTGAGGTACAATACCTGTCACTGACTGAGATTCAATCCCTGTCACTGACTGAGGTTCAATCCCTGTCACTGACTGAGGTACAATACCTGTCACTGACTGAGATTCAATCCCTGTCACTGATTGAGGTTCAATCCCAGTCACTGACTGAAATTCCATCCCTGTCACTGACTGAGGTTCAATCCCTGTCACTGACGGAAATTAATCCCTTTCACAGACTGAGGTTCAATCCCTGTCACTGACTGATATTTAATCCCTATCATTGACTGAGATTCAATTCCTGTCACTGATTGAGGATCAATCCCTGTCACTGACTGAGAGTTAATCACTGTCACTGATTGAGTGTCATCCCTGTCACTGACTGAGGTTCAATCCCTGTCACTGACTGTGGTTCAATTACTGGCCCTGACTGAGACTCAATCCCTGTCACTGCCTGAGATTCAATCCCTGACACTGACTGAGATTCAATCCCTGTCACTGATTGTGGCTGAAACCGTGTCACTGACTGAGATTCAATCACTGTCACAGACTGTGATTCAATCCCTGTCACTGACTGAGTTTCAATCCCTGTCACTGACGTAGAGTCAATCCCTGTCACTGACTGAGGTTCAATCCCTGTCACTGACTGAGGTTCAATCCCTGTCACTGACTGAGATTCAATCCCTGTCACTGACTGAGGTTCATTTCCTGTCACTGACTGAGATTCAAACCCTGTCACTGACTGAGATTCAATCCATGTCACTGACTGAGGTTCATTTCCTGTCACTGACTGAGATTCAATCCCTGTCACTGACTGAGATTCAAACCCTGTCACTGACTGAGAGTCAATCCATGTCACTGACTGAGGCTCAATCCCTGTCACTGAATAAGAATCATTCCCTGTCGCTAACAGAGATTCAATCCCTGTCAGTATCTGAGGGTCAATCCCTGTCACTGACTGAGGTTTAGTCCCAGTCACTAACTGAGATTCATTCCCTGTCACTGATTGAGGTTCAATCCCTGTCACTGACTGAGATTCAATCCCTGTCACTGACTGTGGTTTAGTCCCTGTCACTGACTGAGATTCAATCCCTGTCACAGACTGTGATTCAATCCCTGTCACTGACTGAGTTTCAATCCCTGTCACTGACTGAAATTTCATCCCTGTCACTGACTGAGGTTCAATCCCTGTCACTGACTGAAATTAATCCCTTTCACAGACTGAGGTTCAATCCCTGTCACTGACTGATATTTAATCCCTATCAATGACTGAGATTCAATCCCGGTCACTGACTGAGAGTTAATCACTGTCACTGATTGAGTGTCATCCCTGTCACTGACTGAGGTTCAACCCCTGTCACTGACTGTGGTTCAATTCCTGGCCCTGACTGAGATTCAATCCTGTCACTGCCTGAGATTCAATCCCTGACACTGACTGAGAT
>NW_025175004.1:0-1946 GCF_004010195.1 Chiloscyllium plagiosum | reverse complement strand
AAGGAAATGTAGAGGTTATAGAAAGCAAATAAAATTATAATATCCAAATTCATTAGGGAATGAAAAGTTGTGAGAAATCTATTGGTATTGAAGACAAATTGTTAGAGTCAATTATGAAGGAATTAATAACAAGACAATTTCAAGGCCAAGCCAGAATCCAGCACAGTCAACATAGTTTTATGAAGAATAAATCATGTTTGAATGATTTGACTAGCTTTCTTAAAAATGTGACAAACAAAGAACAAAGAAAATTTACAACCCAGGAACAGGCCCTTCGGCGCTCCAAGCCTGAGCCGATCCAAATGTACTGTCTAAACCTATCGGTCAATTCCAAGCTTCTGTATCCCTCTGCTCCTCACCTACTCATGCATCAGTCCAGACGCATCGTAAATGAATCTACCGTGCCTGCCTCTACCACCTCTGCTGGCAACGCCCACCACCCGCTGTATGAAGTACTTGCTGTGTTTATCCCCCTTAAACTTTCCACCTCTCACCATGAAAGCTTGACCTGTCGTTATTGAATCCTTCGCCCTTGGAAAAAGAGCTTGTCTCTGTCCACCCAGTGTATACCCTTAATGATTGTGTAAACCTCAATCAGGTTCCCCCTCAATCTCCTTTCTTCTAATGAAAATAAACCTAATCTACTCAACCTTTCTTCATAGCTAGCACCTTCGAAAACCTTCTGTACACCCTCTCCAATGCGTCCACATCCTTTTGGTATTGTGTCGACCAGAACTGCACACAGTATTCTAAATGCGGCCGAACCAAAGTCTTGTACAATGTTAACATGAGTTGTCAGCTCTTATACTCAATACCCCGTCCAATTAAGGCCAGTGTACTATATGCTTTCTTGACCACTCTATCCATCTGTGCAGCAACCTTCAGGGTACAAACCTGCACTCCCAGATCTCTCTGTCCAACAACTTTTCTCAAGGCTCTTCTGTTCATTGTATAATTCGCTCTCGAATTAGTCTTGCCTCCATGCGTCACCTCGCATTTGTCTGGATTGAACGCCATCTGCCAATTTTCCGCCCAACTCTCCAGTCGATGTATATCCTCCTATATTCTCTGACAGTCCCTTATGCTTTCTGCTACTCCACCAATCTTCGTATCATCTGCAAACTTGCTGATCATACAAACAGTGCCCTCTTCCAGATCATTTATATATATTACAAACAACAGTAGCACCAATACTGACCCCTGTGGTACACCACTGGTCACCTTTCTCCATTTTGAGAAACTCACTTCAACTACGACTCTGTCTCCCGTTTCTCAACCAGTTCTTTATCCACCTGGCTAGAACACTCTGCAAACCATGTGACTACAATTTCTCCATTTGTCTTCCACGGGGAACCTTATCAAACACCTTACTAAAGTCCATGTGTATGACATCAACAACCCTTCCTTCCTCTATCAACTTGGTCACTTCCTCGAAGAACTCTATTAAGTTGGTAAGGCACGATCTCTCCTGCACAAAATCATGTTGCCTATCATTGATAAGCCCATTATTTTCTAAATATGAATGGATCCTCTTCCTCAGTACCTTCTCCAGCAACTTTCCCACCACTTACATCAAGTTCAATGGTCTGTAGTTACTCGGAATATCCCTAGTACCCTTCTTGTATAGGGGGACAACATGAGCAACCCTCCAGTCATCCCGCACCTCACATGTATTTAAGGCTGCCACAAAGATATCTGACAGGGCCTCAGCTATTTCCTCTCTCACCTCCCTCAGCAACCTGGAATAGCTCCCATCCGGTCCTGGGGATTTGTCCACCTTAATAACCTCTAGCCTACCCAACACATCTTCCTTACTTAGGTCAACATGATGCAGACTAATCAAATTTCTACCTCTAATCTCAACATTCGTCATGTTCCGCTCCTCAGTGAGCACTGATGCAAAGTAATCATTGAGAATCTCACCAGTTCTTTCAGGTTCGACACAC
>NW_025175003.1:0-1946 GCF_004010195.1 Chiloscyllium plagiosum | reverse complement strand
ACAGAGGAAATAATGCAGTGAAAATGCTCCCAGTCCTGAAAGGATGGGGAATGATTTGGCAGAGATTTAAAGTCATTCGGAAAATAAGTAAAAGTGACATTAGGAAGACCGTTTTCACACAGGGAGTGGGGTCAGGAAGTCGCTGTCTGACAGTGACAAAGAGGCAGATTCAATGGACACAAAAGGGAATTCGGTGGGCATGTTCAATGTAACAATGTGCAGATTTAGAGGGAGCGACAGAATGAGAGACTTATTTACATATTGTGTTGGATTATATTGTAAAAATATTGGTATTATGGTATTCACATCGGGCTGAACCAACTGAACGAAGCGGCAGCCCAGAGGGAGGCGGCTGTGTTTAAATCCCGTGATGAACTGGGGGGAGCTGAGCATTTACCCAAACAATGGGGACACCACCTCCCTGACACAGCGTTCACAAATCAAACTGACAGCAAAGCTTCACGTCTGACCGAAAGTTTCCGCAAAGAAGATTTGGCTCAGCAGATATCCGGAGTGAACGTACTCCTTTCTTGATTTGAAAGATAAGAAGTTGACGTCAGTGAGCCTGACGTGATTCGAACACGCAACCGTCTGATGTGGAGTCAGACGCGCTACCGTTGCGCCACAAACTCACGAACGACCCGCGACCTCTATTCATGCTTAAAGGAAGGGATCGCACTCGCACTGCAATGGTTTTCCGTTATGAGTAACAACGGAGATCAACAGTTCATGTCTGTTCTGTTTCTCCCTCCTCTCCTTCTGTGTCTCGAAACAATTTCCAACTCTACCTCAATAAAAAGCTAAAAGAACTGTGGATGCTGTATATCAGGAACAAAAAACAGGAGTTGCCGGTGACCCTTCCACAGAACTGATGGTGATTGGGAAAACGTTGGTTTATATGCAGGAGATATTGTGGGAGGAAGGCGGATGCAGTTAATGATAGATCAGGACGGAGCCCAAAGCGAGGGAAGAATTATTGGACAGGAAAATGAGTTGATAACGATCTGCGTGGGAGGGTGAATGGAGACTGTTTGTGTCTAAGAATAGGTAGTGTGTAATGACAGGAGAAAGTGAGGTCTGCAAATGCTGGAGATCAGAGCTGGAAATGTGTTGCTGGAAAAGCGCAGCAGGTCAGGCAGCATCCAGGGAACAGGAGAATCGACGTTTCGGGCATAAGCCCTTCTTCAGGAATGGCTTATGCCCGAAACGTCGATTCTCCTGTTCCCTGGATGCTGCCTGACCTGCTGCGCTTTTCCAGCAACACATTTCGAGTGTGTAATGACAGACTATGTGATAACAAGGCTTGGTGTTTGTGGAAAGGACAAGGATACTATGGAGTTCAGGCCCAAGAATTATTGAATTCGATATTGGGACCGGAGGGATGTATGGTCCCCAAGTGTAATATTCGGTGCTTTTCGTTCTGCTGGTGCTGAGCTTCGCTGGGACACTACAGCAAACCTGAGACAGAGATGTTGGCCAGGGAACAGGGTGGGGTATGGAATTGGCAGGCAACTGGAAGCCCAGGGTCATTTTTGCAGGCAGAACGTAGATGTTCTGTGCAGCAGTCACCCAGTTTATGCTTCGTTTTCCCCAATGTAGATGAGACCACATTGTGAGCAGCAAATGCAGTAGACTGGGTTGTGGGAAGTGCAGGTAAAGTGCCGCTTCACCTGGAAGGTAAGTTTGGGCCCTTGGATAGTGAGAAGGGAGCAGATAAATGGGCTGGTGTCACACATTCGGCAGTTGCAGGGGAAAGTGCCGTTGAACTATTGGGGTAGGAATGGGGTTAGGGTTGATGGAAATGAAGGAAGAGTGGACCCAAGGTATAACTCCTGCCCATTTACCTATCTGCTAAATAGAGGAATTTGTTAAGTGTGTACAAGGACATTTTCTAATTCACAATATGGATGTATATACTGGCGAAGGTGCAAAACCCAAGGGCCAGC
>NW_025175002.1:0-1946 GCF_004010195.1 Chiloscyllium plagiosum | reverse complement strand
TTGGTGGATGCAGAAACAGATCCATGGCAGCCTATGTGAGTCTTGTTTTCTTTAATTTTAGTCGCAATTACCGAATGATTGCAACACAAGATAATTTGGCGCATCGTGCCCATGCTGGTTCCCTGAGCAGATTAGTTTACCCCACTCTCCAGTCCTTTCATGAGCAAGACTGGCTGATATTGTCAATCTCCAATTGCCTATGTAGAAGTCGATGGATTATCTTCTTGAACTGCTGCAGTCCACGTAGTGCACGTGGTCCCAGATTACTGGCAGGTGAGGAGTTACAGGTTAAACACCTGGAAATGATGAAGGAATTGCAATGGATATCCAAATCAAAAACATCAGATTGTAATTCTACCCCGTCTTCCATCTGTCAAAATGTCCAAAATGATTCACAGGAATGTGAAAAGGCAACACTTGACACTGAGCCATATAAAGAGTTGTTTCGACACTTGACTGAGCATGTTTGAATGGGTTATCTCTCAATTATATTCTTCAAATCAATTTTATAGGGTGTTAGAAGAATTGATTTGCACTCAGCAAATTTGGATCAAAGATCACAGCAGAGTCTGACGGAGTCACATCATTTATCCTAATCTGAATAATATGGTGTTCTGAACAGGAAAGGTACAAACTTCGTTCAAAGTCAGGAGAAACAGAGCACGTGTGTGTGGGCGAGACTTCAGCTGATCATCTGGCCTGGCAAGACGCAAAGCGAATCAGCACAGTGAGATACTATGCAAATGTCAGGATTGTGGAAAAGGAGAAAGTGAGGATCGCAATCAGTGTCGAAGAATGTGGTACTGGAAAACACAGGCCGTCAGTCAACATCCAATCAGAAGCCCTTCATCGGGAGATTAAATGTCCCAAAAATACGAAACAAGGGACAAAAAAATTAGAACAGGAAAGAGGTCGGACTTCAAAAGTTAACTGGACTAAAGTTTGAGACACAGGCCATCAGTCAATCAGAAGCCCTTCATCGGGAGATTAAATGTCCCAAAAATACGAAACAAGGGACAAAAAAATTAAAGAGGTCGGACTTCAAAAGTTAACTGGACTAAAGTTTGAGTCAATTAGACCAAACAGGCTTCATCCCAAAATGTTGAAGAAAGAGGAAGACAATGAGAGAATGTGGATGCGCAGGGAGTCATCTTTCAAGTTATGTGATCTCTGCAAAGTCTCCTGTGGAGTGAAATTCACGTTGGAACCCCACTGTTTTGCTTGTTCAGGAAGCTTTTTATCCGGTCCCACACAACATCACAAAATACAATGGGGTTGGAGAAAACGTGCCAGCATTCATTAAGGATTGTTTACCAGCTGGAAAGCATAGAGTAGGAAGAAGCGCACTTTTCTCACGTTGGTGTTCTGTTACGTGTGAAGTACCACAAGGATCAGTGACAGCATTGCTGCCTCACTGTGCTCGAAACCGGGGTTCAATTCCATCGTCACGCGATTGCCAACATGAATTGTGCACATTCATAGTGTCTGCGTGGGATTCCTGCGGATTCTGCTGTTTCTGCACACAGTACAAATATTCACGGTTTAAGTGAATTGCGCATTATATCCAGGAATGTCCAGGCTTGGTTGATTGGGCATGCGAAATGCAGCATTATAGGGAGAGAGTAGGGCCTCATTGCATTGCAGAGATTCTATGATTCAATGCTTGAACCAAATTGTTCCCAAACATTATACATTATTTGGGCATTTGGACCTCTTGTAATTTTTCCATACTTGTTGATGACATCAACTGGATCGGAATGTACATTGTAAGGAGAATGGTGGGAGCCTTCAAGTGAAGTTTGACAGCCTCAAGAATGAGTCAGTAAATGGCATTTTATCCATAACACACGATAGCTCCACAAAAAATATCAATAATCTGGTTAAATCTGACTACCTGTTCGCAATGTATCTTTAATTTTCATCATACCCTTGATGTTCTTTCTGCA
>NW_025175001.1:0-1946 GCF_004010195.1 Chiloscyllium plagiosum | reverse complement strand
ATTATTGCTGTATCACAGTGAGTATACACTGACCCTATCTGTATTACTCGAACACACTGAGTTTACACTGACTCTGCCATTATTGCTCGAACACAGTGAGTATACACTGACTCTCTCTGTATTGCTGTAACACAGTAAGTGTACACCGACTCTGTCTGTATTGCTCCAACACAGCGAGTACACACTGACTATGTTTGTATTGCTGTAATACAGTGAATATACACTGACTCTGTATTACTCTAACACCGTGTGTATACAATGACTCTGTCTGTATTGCTCTAACACAGTGAGTACACACTGACTCTATATGTATTGCTCCAAAACAGTGAGTATACACTGACTCTGTCTGTATTACTCTAACACAGTGAGTATACACTGACTCTGTCTGTATTGCTGTAACACGGTGAGTACACACTGACTGTCTGTATTGCTCCAAAACAGTGAGTACACACTGACTCTGTGTGTATTGCTCCAAAACAGTGAGTATACACTGACTCTGTCATTATTACTCTAACACAGTGAGTATACACTGACTCTATCTGTATTGCTGTAACACGGTGAGTACACACTGACTGTCTGTATTGCTCCAAAACAGTGAGTACACACTGACTCTGTCTGTTTTGCTGTAACACAGTGAGTATACACTGACTCTGTCATTATTGCTCTAACACAGTGAGTATACACTGTCTGTCATTGTTGCTCTAAAACAGTGAATATACACTGCCTGTGTCTGTATTGCTGTAACACAGAGAGTATACGCTGACTGTCATTATCGCTCTAAAACAGTCAGTATACACTGACTCTGTCTGTATTCCTGTAACACAGTGAGTATACACTGATTCTGTCATTATTACTCTAACACAGTGAGTACACACTGACTCTGTCATTATTGCGCTAACACAGTGAGTATACACTGATTCTGTCATTATTGCTCTAACACTGTGAGTAAACACTGATTCTGTCATTATTGCTCTACAAAGTGAGTATAGTGACTCTGTATTACACTAACACAGTGAGTATACAATGACTCTGTTTGTATTACTTTAACAAAGTCAGTATACACAGACTCTGTCTGTATTGCTGTAACACAGTCAGTATACACTGACTCTGTATTACTCTAGCACAGTGTATATACAATGACTCTGTCTGTATTGCTCTAACACAGTGAGTATACACTGACTTTCTGTATTGCCCTAACACAGTGAGAATATACTTACTCTGTCTGTATTACTGTAACACGGTGAGTACACACTGACTGTCTGTATTGCTCCAAAACAGTGAGTATGTACTGACTCTGTCTGTATTGCTCAAACACAGTGAGTATACACTGATTCCGTCTGTATTGCTGTAACACAGTGAGTACACACTGACTCCGTCTGGATTGCTGTAACACAGTGAGTATACACTGACTCTGTCATTATTGCTCCAACACAGTGAGTATACACTGACTGTGATTATTGCTATAACACAGTGAGTACACATTGACTCTGCCTGCATTGCACTAACACAATGAGTATACACTGACTC
Source organism: Chiloscyllium plagiosum (assembly GCF_004010195.1). Classification (NCBI taxonomy): domain Eukaryota; kingdom Metazoa; phylum Chordata; class Chondrichthyes; order Orectolobiformes; family Hemiscylliidae; genus Chiloscyllium; species Chiloscyllium plagiosum. Next base: position 419 of record NW_025175001.1, on the reverse strand, counting down.
TGTCTGTATTACTCTAACACAGTGAGTATACACTGACTCCGTCTGTATTGATCTAACACAGTGAGTACACACTGACGCTGTCTGTATTGCTCTAACAAAGTGAGTATACATTGACACTGTCTGTATTACTCTAACACTGTCAGTATACACTGACTCTTTCTGTATTGCTGTAACATAGCGAGTATACACTGACTCTGTTTGTATTGCTCTAACACAGTGCATATACACTGACTCTGTCTGTATTACTCTAACACAGTGAGTATACACTGACTCTGTCATTATTGCTCTACGCAGTGAGTATACACTGACTCTGTCATTATTGTTCTAACACAGTGAGTACACACAACTCTGTCTGGATTGCTCTAACACAGTGTGTATACACTGATTCTGTCATTATTACTCCAACACAGTGAGTATAC
>NW_025175000.1:0-1946 GCF_004010195.1 Chiloscyllium plagiosum | reverse complement strand
GTCAGGCTGATAGTGATGCGGGAAGTGTGCGAATGTCAGGGTGATAGTGACGCAGTGAGTGTGTTGGGAGCAGAGTGACAGGAACGCAATAAGTGTGAGCGGCTCTGGATGATAGTGACAGGTCAGTATGAGGGGGAGGATGGTAGTGATGCAATGAGTGTGAGGTGTCATGATGACACTGAAGCAGACTGTGTGAATGTGTCATTGTGATGGTGACATGGCAAGTGTGATGGGGTCAGGGTGACAGTGACGCAGATGCTTTCAGGGGGTCAGGTTGTAGTGATGCAGTAAATGTGAGGGGTCAGGGTGATAGTGACGCAGTGAGTGTGAAATGTCAGTGCGATAGTGAATCAGAACATTTGAGGGGCCAGGCTTATAGTGACGCAGTATGGGCAAGGGGTCAGGGTAACAGTGATATAGATGCACTCACAGGGCCAGGTTGTAGTAAACCTTTAAGTATGAGTGTCTCAGGCTGATAGTGATGAAGTAAATGCGAGGGGCTAAGGCGGATAGGGATGTAGTAAGTGTGCAGGGGTAGTGTTAGAAGTGACGCAGTAAATGTGAGAGTTGAAGCTGATAGTGACGCATTACGTTTGAGGGGATCAGGCTGATCTTGACGCAGTAAGTGTGACGTTGTCAGGATGATAGTTACGCTGTAAGTGTATGGGGGCACAATGATCTTGACGCAGTAAGAGTGGGGAGTCAGGGTGATAGTGACGCAGTAGGCATGAGTGGGTAAGTCTGATAGTGACGCAGTATATGTGAGGGAGTCAGCCTGGTAGTGGCGCAGTATGTGTGAGATGGTCAGGCTGATATTGATGCAGTTAGTGTGTTGGGGTCAAAGTGATAGTGACGCAATAGGTGTAAGCGGTTCAGGATGATAGCGACACAGTGGGTGTGAGACAACAGTGTGATAGTGACGCAGTAAGTGTAAGGGGTCAGGATGACAGTGACACTAAGTGTAAGGCCCTCAGTGTGATAGTGCCGCAGCAAGTCTGGGGTGTCAGGGTGTAAATGACGTCATAAGTGAGAGAGGGGCATTGCGATAGAAAAGCAGTAAGTGTGAGGGGGTCAGCCTGATAGTGACACAGTCAATGTGACGGGACAGTGTTTTAGTGACAAGATAAGAGTGAGGCGTCAGTCTGATACTGACACGATAAATGTGATGGAGTCAGGCTGATCGTGACACAGTAAGTGTAAGGAGTCAGGGTGATAGTAACATAGGAAGTGTAAGGGCGTGATTTATAGTGACAAAGTAAGTTTTTGGCAGTCAGGCTGATAGTGACACAGTCAAAATGATGGTATCGAAATGAAAGTGGCGCAGTAAATGTGAGGGCGCCAGATGGATAGTGATGCAGTAAGGTTGAGGGGTTCACGCTGATATTAAGGTGGGAAGTGTGAGGGGTCAGGTCTATAGTGATGCAGTAAGTGTCGGCGGGTCAGGCTGATAGTGATGCATTCAAAGACCAAATATCCAAGTCTCACTGTAGTGCTGAATAGCGAGAATCCTCAAGGCTAAGACAAAAATCAATAGTTCTCATCCTGGTCATAAATCACAGTGCTTCATTTTAAAATTGTCCCCTACTGCTTCTAGATTCACTAATGAGGGAACAAAATTTAATTGCACCACCCTGTTTATCTCTTCAAATATTTTGCAACTCTCAATGAGATTACCTCTCTTGTTTTGAAACTGTTAAAAAAATTTCAATTCAGAGGACTAACGTTCATCCATGATATCAAGGCTAATCACCATTCGTGGTATTACTCATATGGCATTAGTATCTTTCCTAAATTGAGGATTATAATTCCTCATACTGTAGTCCAAATGCGGTCGAACTGAGCCACCATACATTGGAAATAATGCTTCGTTCTCGTGCCCTGAAATCCTCCTGCAGCTTTCACAACAGACTTCCACAACTGCTACTAGACTTCAATGACTTGTTAAA
>NW_025174999.1:0-1946 GCF_004010195.1 Chiloscyllium plagiosum | reverse complement strand
CTTTGGAAATAAAACCAGTCTGGCTCCAGGATGAGACTTGAAACATGGCCTGACACTGAAAATGCATTGTCTGACCTCAGGTGTCACCTTTACTCTGATAAAACCTGAAGCTATCTTGGGGCAGGGGTTTACATATTAATCAATGGGAACCCGCACCTCCATTCTGATTAAAGACTTAATAGCCATTTAGGTTTGTTCAACACATTTGCATAAGTTGTATGACCCTTTGATCTTTTATTATAAATTCTGTGTCTGATGTAAGCTCTCTGACTAACTGCCTGAGGAAGGAGTGGGAGGGCTCCAAAAGCTTGCGGTTTCAAATAAATCTGTTGGATTACAACGCAGTATTGTGTGATTTTTTACTTTGTCCATACATCTTACAGGTTGGCCACGTATAACCTGTTTCATAATGTGATAATTTGTGATAAAGTTGAGTGACCTGGGCAGCATACAACACTGTTTCCATTGATCCATGTACTTAAAATAAGATTTCAAAATTATGCTTTGCTCTGGTTCAAGTTGGGATAATTGTTTGCAGGCTCATACACTTACACCATCTTCTTCCTTCTTTCCAACAATGAATCATATACATACAGTTGGGTGTTATCTGTGTTCCAAATATGAGAGCTGCTGGTGATGTTAATTCAATGTCTTGAGTAGGAGCATGCAAGTCTTTCATGGATATCTGAAAATCTTGGCAAATAGCTCTGAATCTAATGATTGTGGATTTCACCACATGAATAGCATACTCAATGGGACAGTGGCTCAGTGGTTAGCTGCCTCTCAGTGCCAGGGACCCAGATTTGATTCCAGCCTCAAGCGACTGCCTGTGTGGAATTTGCACATTCTCCCCGTGTCTGCGTGGGTTTCCTCCAGGTGCTCCAGTTTCCTCCCACAATTCAAAGATATGCAGGTTAGGTAAATTGGCCATGCTAAATTGCCCAATAGTGTTCAGGGGTGTGTATGTTAGGTGCATTAATCAGGGGTAAATGCAGAGAGTAAGGTAGGGGAATGGGTTTGGGTGGGATTCTCTTTGGAGGATTGGTATGGACTTGTTGGGCCAAAGGGCCTGTTTCCACACTGTAGGGAGTCTATAATTCTATGAAATTGAGCATAGTGAGGAGAAGAGGTAATGTGTTGATACATCACTTCCCACACATAGCTTGGGAGGGTCAACTAGCATACTGCAGACTATTGTCAAACACAATGGGTATTTAAGGAAGTTGGCAGTATCATAGTAATACCAAGGAGAAACCAAGATTAATACTCTGGCTTCAATTCCTATCATGGCAGATGGTGAAACTCTAATTCAGTAAAATCTGTATTTAAAAGCTAGCTTCACCGGGTGGTGGGGATCCCCAGTGGACGGCTCTCTATGTGGGAGTCCTCCCCCTTTCTCTCGAGGATCTGGGGTGGAGGGTGCTGCACACAGCAGTCCCCTGCAACCGCAGATTGCGGTGGTTCACGGACTCCCAGCCCAACTGCTTGTTCTGTGGCGCTGTGGAGTCCGTGGACCATGTATATATTGGGTGTGGGCGTTTGCACTCCCTTTTTGATTTTCTTAAAAACCTTCTCCTCTGCTTTTGGCTGCACTTCAGTCCCACGCTCCTGATCTTTGGGCACCTGGTACGGAGGAGGGAGGGCAGGTCTGAAGACCTCCTCGTGGGTCTGCTCCTGGGCCTGGCCAAACTGGCCATTAACAGGTCGAGGCAGCGGGCCGTGGAGGGGGTCGTTAGGGCCGACTGCCTGCCCCTCTTCCGCGGTTACGTTAGAGCCCGGGTGTCCTTGGAGAAGGAGCACGCGGTGTCGACCAACACCCTGGAGTTGTTCAGGGAGAGGTGGGCGCCGCAGGGAGTGGAGTGCATCATTTCTCCCTCCAACTCTATTTTGATTTAGTCCCTACCCTCCCCTTTATTGTTTTGATCACACAGCACTGCCCTTTGATG
>NW_025174998.1:0-1946 GCF_004010195.1 Chiloscyllium plagiosum | reverse complement strand
TTACAAGATTTAGGAACACATTGATAATCAAGTATGAAAGATATTAACCAAAGTCAACTTAAAAAAATGTTAGAATTGCTGAGGGAAACGCAATTAAACTATTGTAGAATCCTTATTAGCACAGTGTGGTAACAGGCCATTTGTTGAAAAAAGTGACCCTCCAAAGAGTAACCCACCCAAACACATTTCCCGACCATATTCCTCGACATTTCCTGCTGACTAATATACATATCCCTGAACACATTGTGCAATTTAGCATGGCAAGCTCACCTAACCTGCACATCTTTGGATTGTTGGAGGAAACCACAGCAAAGTCACATAGACTTGGGGAGAATGGGCAAAGTACACAATGTACACCCGAGGATGGGATCAAACCGAGATCCCTGGCACTGTGAGGCAGCAGTTTTAATGACTGAGCCACTGTGTAACTATATGCAATAAGTAAAATCAGTGAGAGTTATGCAAAGACAAATTTCAAATAAACACCCTCCGCTATTGTCAAAGCATGTAAAATTAACATTCAATACATTAGATGAGTGGAAAACAAAAAAAAAACAGATCTCCAACAATTCACGAATGAAAAATAATTAGAAATTTATTTTAATCAAAGGTCATTCCAAAATTTAGATGAATTGCATTTTTTAATAACAAATGTAGGTAATTAGCTGACTAATGAATAATTGGAAGTGGCATATGTTTACTTTACAGATGCAGAAAGCAAATTGTTTTCCCTCCTTGTAACACAGCAGAATAACAATGTGAATGTCCGAAATGTTTGAATCAAGCTCTTTCGAACAAAAAACTGATCACTTACGATCACTTAGCCTTTTCACCTTTAAGGCCACAACATTCTCAAATATTTTCCAGGAATTTAGAACCAGCAGAACTAGTTAATTTTTTTTCTTGGGAACCCGAAGAGAATAAACGGCAGATACAGTGAATAAGTCATTCAATGCGAACATTCAACTGAAGACAACATTCCTTCTTTTTAAAAATGTTTAACTTGCAAAAATTCAAAATTTATTGTCATTGGTGAATGAAACAATAACGAGATGCTGATGCTTTTTCATTGGATTTTGTTGTATGAAAAATCCTTAAGTCTTATCGTGATTACCAGCACAAGAAGTGTTAGCATTGAAGTGAAATATATTTACATTAATACAACTATGTTTCAACAGGTAAAATAAAAATTGGTTGTTACAATGATTGAGAGATTGTACACTGCAATGCATATGAAGAATTAACATGATTCAATATTTCAAAAGCACTTTGTTGTGATGTCGATTGGATATTTATTAACATCAGTAAACTAAGGAATAAAACATAGTAGCTAGTTTTACATATTAAAGAAAAAATGAGACATTCAGTGATTATTGAACAAAATTATTTTCCGATCTCTAAAATATATGCAACATAAAACTTGCGAATTTCTTTCCACTGGATTCCTTGTAGAGATGGTACGTTGATTAATATTATAATCAAAGTGTCAGAATTAGGAAGAGAATTAATAGATCATGAAAATGAGCATGAAACTAAACAAACAATGAAGTCACTGCTGCGTGGTATATAACGCGATTGTAATTATTGAGTCATTATTGTACAATGATGAATAATGTTGGAATTGAAACAACAAAAAATTCAACACTTCTTTTCTTACAACGCAATGAAAGCAATAATCATTTTGCAGCACGCATGATTGGAAAAGCAGTCTTTTAGTATGACATACAGTGAAGACTAACCTTTTTACAAATGGCAACAAAAATGGTTATAATTTGAATTGTCTCTTGCACACTCACAACAGAAGAGGAGCTTAAATATTGTTAGAATAGTTAAAAAAGTGTTTCCAGTGTTATTGTATTACAGTCAATATCCATGATAAATTAGAATTATTGTTTTAAACAACATAAATCATTGTTAACAACTGAACTGAAATATCAGATATCAAA
>NW_025174997.1:0-1946 GCF_004010195.1 Chiloscyllium plagiosum | reverse complement strand
CAGTCAGTGACAGGAATTGAATCTCAGTGAGTGGCAGGGATTAAATCTCAGTCAGTGACAGGAATTGAATCTCTGTCAGTGATAGGGATTGAACTTCAGTCTGTGACAGGGATTGGCTCTCAGTCAGTGACAGGGATTGAATCTCAGACAATGACAGGGATTGACCCACAGTCAGTGACAGGAATTGATTCTCAATCTGTGACTGGGAAGGACCATCAGTCAGTAACTGGGATTGAATCTCATTCAGTGACAGGGATTGAATCTCAGTCAGTGACAGCAATTGAATCTCAGTCAGTGACTGGGATTGAACCTCAGTCAGTGACTGGGAATGAATCTCAGTCAGTGACAGGAATTGAATCTCAGACAGTGACTGGATTTGAACCTCTGACAGAGACAGGAATTGAATCTCAGTCAGTGACAAGGATTGACCCGCAGACAGTGACAGGGATTGACAATCAGTCAGTGACAGGGATTGAATCTCATTCAGTGTCAGAAATTGAATCTCAGTCAGTAAGAGAGATTGAATGTTAGTCAGTGACAGGGATTGAATCTCCGTCATTGACAGGAATTGAATCTCAGTCAGTGACAGGGATTGACCCTCAGACAGCGACAGGGATTGACAATCAGTCAGTGACAGTGATTGAATCTCAGTCAGTGACAGGGATTGAATGTCAGTCATTGACAGTAATTGAATCTCAGTCAATGACAGGAATTGAATCTTAGTCAGTGACAAGGATTGAATCTCAGTCAGTGACTGGAATTGAATCTCATTCAGTGACAGCAATTAAATCTCAGTCTGTGACAGGAATTGAATCTCAGTCAGTGACAGGCATTGAATCTCAGTCATTGACAGGGATTGAATCTCAGTCAGTGACAGGCATTGAATCTCAGTCAGTGACAGGGATTGCACCTCAGTCAGTGACAGGAATAGAATCTCAGTCAGTGACCGGGATGGAGATTCAGTCAGGGACAGGGATTGACCCTCAGACAGTGACAGGGATTGAATCTCATTCAGTTACAGGGGTTGAATCGCAGTCAGTGACAGGGATTGAATCTCAGTCAGTAACAGGTATTGAATCTCATTCAGTGACAGGGATTGAATCTCAGTCAGTGACAGGCATTGAACCTCAGTCAGTGACCGGGATTAATCCTCAGTCAGTGACAGGGATTGAGCCTCAGTTAGTGACAGGAATTCAATCTCAGTCAGTGACTGGGATTGAAAAACACTCAGGGAAAGAGATTGAATCTCATTCAGTGACAGGGATTGAATCTCAGTCAATTACAGGGATTCAATCTCAGTCAGTGACAGGAATTGAATCTCAGTCAGTGACAGGCATTGAATCTCAGTCAGTAACCGGGATGGAGGTTCAGTCAGTGACAGGGATTGAACCTCAGTCAGTAACAGGGATTGAATCTCATTCAGTGTCAGGAATTGAATCTCATTCAGTGACAGGCATTGAATCTCAGTCAGTGACCGGGATGGAGATTCGGTCAGTGACAGGGATTTAATCTCAGTCAGTGACAGGAATTCAATCTCAGTCAGTGACACGGATTGAACCTCAGTCAGTGACAGGGATTGAATCTCCGTCAGTGACAGGAATTGAATCACAGTCAGTGACATGAATTTAATCTCAGTCAGTGACAGGCGTTGAATCTCATTCAGTGACAGGGATTGAATCTCAGTCAGTGACATGATTTGAATCGCAGTCATTGACAGGGATTGACCTTCAGTCCGTGACAGGAATTGAATCTCATTCAGTGACAGGGATTGAATGTCTCTCAGTGACAGTGATTGAATCTCAATCAGTGACAGGAATTGAATCTCAGTCAGTGGCAGGATTTAAATCTCAGTCAGTGACAGGAATTGAATCTCAGTCAGTGACAGGCATTGAATCTCAGTTAGTGACAGGGATAGAATCTCAGTCAGTGACAGGCATTGAATCTCA
>NW_025174996.1:0-1946 GCF_004010195.1 Chiloscyllium plagiosum | reverse complement strand
TTGAAATTAAACAGTGAATGTGGAACACAGTCCATTTTCAAATTGGTCTGTGAAAATGGAACAGAGTGCATCTGTAATTTAAAGAGTGAATATGGAACACAGTCCATGTTCAAATTGGACAGTGAATATGGAACACAGTCCATGTTCAAATTAAACAGTGAATGTGGAACACAGTCCGTGTTAAAATTGGATAGTGAATGTGGAACACAGTCCATTTTCAAATTTATCAGTGAATGTGGAACAAGGTCCATGTGCAAATTAAACAGTGTATGTGGTACACAGACCATGTATAAATTAAACAGCGAATGTGGAGAACAGTCCATGTTCAAATCAAGCAATGAATGTGGAACACAGTCCATGTTCAAATTGGACAGTGAATGTGAAACACAGACCATGTTCAAATTAAACAGTGAATGTGGAACACTGTCCATTTCAAATTAAACAGTAAAAGTGGAACACAGTCCGTGTTAAAATTGGACAGTGAATGTGGAACACAGTCCATTTTCAAATAAAACAGTGAATGTGGAACACAGTCCATGTTCAATCAAACAGTGAATGTAGAACACAGTCCAGGTTTAAATTAAACAGTGAATGTGGCACACGGTCCACGTTCAAATTAAAGAGTGAATGTGGAAGACAGTCCGTGTTCAAATTAAACAGTGAATGTGGAACACAGTCCATGTTCAGATAAACAGCGTATGTGGAACACAGACCATATTCAAATTAAACAGTGAATGTGAATCACAGTCCATGTTCAAATTAAACAGTGAATGTGGAACACAGTCCATGTTCAAATTAAACATTGAATGTGGAACACAGTCCATGTTCAAATCAAGCAATGAATGTGGAACACAGTCCAGGATAAAATTAAACAGTGAGTGTGGAACACAGTCCATGTTCAAATTAAACAGTGAATGTGGAAGACGGACCAAGTTCAAATTAAACAGTGAATGTGGAACACTATCCAAGTTCAAATTAAACAGTGAATTTGGAACACAGTCAATGTTCAAATTAAACAGTGAATGTGGAACACAGTCCAAGTTCAAATTAAACAGTGAATGTGGAACACTATCCAGGTTCAAATTAAACAGTGAATGTGGAATACAGTCCATGTTCAAATTAGACAGTGAATATGGAACACAGTCCATGTTCAAATTAGACAGTGAATATGGAACTCAGTCCATGTTCAAAATAAACAGTGACTGTGGAACACTGTTCATGTTCAAATTAGACAATGAATGTGGAACACAGTCCATGTTCAAATTAGGCAATGAATGTGGAACACAGTCCATGTTCAAATTAGACAGTGAATGTGGAATACAGTCAATGTTCAAATTAGACAGTGAGTGTGGAACACAGACAATGCTCAAATTGGACAGTGAATGTGGAACACAGTCCATGTTCAAATTAGACAGTGAGTGTGGAACACAGTCCATGTTCAAATTAGAGAGTGAGTGTGGAACACAGTCCATGTTCAAATTAGACAGTGAGTGTGGAACACAGTCCATGTTCAAATTAAAAGTGAATGTGGAACACAGTCCATGTTCAAATTGGTCCGTGAAAATGGAACAGAGTGCATCTGTAATTTAAAGAGTGAATTTGGAACACAATGCATGTTCAAATTGGACAGTGAATATGGAACACAGTCCATGTTCAAATTGGACAGTGAATGTGGAACACAGACAATGTTCGAATTAAACAGTGAATGTGGAACACTATCCAAATTCAAATTAAACAGTGAAGGTGGAACACAGTCCATGTTCAAATTAGACAGTGATTATGGAACACAGTCCATGTTCAAATTAGACAGTGAATGTGGAACACAGTTCATATTTAAATTAAACAGCGAATGTGGAACACAATCCATGTTCAAATCAAGCAATGAATGTGGAACACAGTCCCTGATTAAATTAAACAGTGAATGTGGAACACAGTCCATGTTCCAA
>NW_025174995.1:0-1946 GCF_004010195.1 Chiloscyllium plagiosum | reverse complement strand
AGAGCGTCTGTCTTCATTCCGTGTAATGTCGTAGGTAGGATTTGGAACTAGAACTGCCATGGCATTAGTTCTATTCTCGGACAGGGAATGAATGTTTTATTGTGCAAGTATATCGTGGTACCAGTATTTCTGACCACTGGTCCGATCCTGGCAATGCTTGGTTTTGTGCCAGGTTATCAAAAATCAAAAAGATGCAGATTTTGGAAATCTGAACTAAAAACGAGAATTGACAGAGAAACCCGCTGCACCTGGCAATATCTGCAGAGAGAAACAGATTTTTTTTAGAGCGACAGAAACAGGTTAGTTATTGATTTCTAGATTATACTGTTGGGAAAATGATAACCTTACCTGTCGAATCAATGCATTTATCAAAATCACCCTTGAGCTTACAAATGTCGAATTTACAATCTTAAAAGAACTTAATAAGTTGTCATGCTACTTTCATTTTCCTGAGCTGGTGGAAGGCTATGTTTTAATGGCTACATTTCCTTTTGCTTTCTGTTATTTAGCAGTCACGTCGAATGGAGAATTGTTTATTCCAGTGTCTACCTCAATATGTGTCTCTGTTTTTCTATATTTCTCTCTGTATCCTACTGGGCATTTTTCACATTCTCCGACACTCTAGCTGTCCATATCCCTCATTTCTTATTTCTGCTCTTTGAAAAGCCTGACAGTCAGAGACAGTTTGAGATTCGAACTGCTGAGAGGCTTTCTGACGCCTGGCTGGAATCGGTCGAAGTAGTCTCACATTCTCTGTCTAATGCGTCTGTCACTTCGACCTGATGCAAGGAGACATTTCTTCCTCAAAATCTAAAGACCCTTTCGAAGTTAAAGTTGAATTCCTTATCCAACATAAAAAGAAAGTAATTACATGATAGCTGAAGAAGAACAAGGATTCATTTACTGTTGGTGTACAACCAATGAATGGTGACAGCAGAGAATGAGGGTGATCAGGTCGTGGTGTCAGTGCCATTACCACTACATTCCCCGGGAATGCTGCAGTGTCTCCTGCCTCACCAATTAATTTCCACCAAACTGGAAATAAACGAATGAGAATAAGAGGATGAGAATCAGAAGTGCTTGTGGAACTGCGGTAGGAATCTCCAGGTTAAAATAGTAGTTAAAAAGAGCAACATACATTACTGGATTTAAACCTGGAAAATGAAGCCGGAACACAAAATCAGAAAATATAGCAATTCAAACAGGACACTGAGTGTTTCGATCAGCAACACAATACTTGCGAGAAATAACGAGCTTTCAATACAATGAGCAGGTACCAGTGTGATGGGAGGTGCTTTCACCAGCTAAGCCACGGCGCCACGTTAAAAGCCAGATTTGTCGTCCATATGTGCAATGTCTGAACCACTTGATCACAGGAATTCGAAAACATGTTTTCTGTATTAGCGTTGCTCAGTATGAATGGCAATCAAACTCTGCTTGTGCAAAAACAGACATTTCAATGCTGAGAATTCCCCACTGAAGGGGCACAGAAAAAGACAGTATCCTCTTGCATTGGAATCCAACGGATATTTTCATCAGTTTAAACTGACAGAATAAAGAGGATGTGCTCATCTCCTCTCGCGTCCCATTAACCACGTTAATACACACGCAGGGATTTTCAAACCAAAATGAACAGGCTCATTGTTGTGAACTGACAGCAGTGGTGTGTGAGTCATTGCGAACAGTGAGAAATAAATGCTGAACCAATAGCACTAACACTGAGCCTTGCACCATCAGCTCCACACTCACATCTCGTGTCATGTTTCCTCGGCATCAGTGCATTTGACTTTAATTATTCTACCCTGCACCTCTCCTCAAATTATTCCCGACCGCTTGCAGTGTCGAATTAGTACATGCAATTATTAGAAATGCATTTCTGGGACACAGTTGTCTTTCAATGAGATAAGATTCATTGCCCATCCCGAATTATCCCAAAGATGTAGGGG
>NW_025174994.1:955-1946 GCF_004010195.1 Chiloscyllium plagiosum | reverse complement strand
AGCCCAGTTCTGCATCTTGTCCATGTTCCGTTGCAACCTACAATATCCCACCACATTCTGTACCACTCCAATCACCTTTGTGTCATCGGCAGACTTACTAGCCCACTCTTCAACACCCATATCCAAGTCATCTATAAAAGTAACAAGGAGCAGAGGTCCCAGGACTGATCTCTGCGGGTCACCACTGGTCCCTTCAGTGATTTAACTCCCCCAACTCTCTGCATAAGAGAAATACTGACATTCACGACCCTCTGTTTGAAGATAATGTTCTCTGCTTCTACACCATGACCTGTTGATATGAACAAAAGAGGCAACGCAGGGGCTCAGGTAAGAGAGACTGGCCCTGAACTCAAGGCAGTATTTGACTGAGGATGACATCAAGGAGCCTGAACAAGATCGCACTTAATGAGAATTAATTATGACGTCTACACTTCTTGGAGTCATTCATGGCACAAGGGAAGATGATTATCATTGGTGGGAATCAATCATCTCAGCCGTGGGAAACATCTGCAGGAGATCCTCAGCGACGCTTCTTCAGCCCAGGCATCTCCAGTTTGTCATCATAGAATCCCACCAGTGTGGAAGGAGGCTATTCAGCCCATTGAGTCTAAACTGAGCAGATTGGATTCCCTACAGTGTGGAAACAGGCCCTTCGGCACAGCCAGCCCACACCGACCCTCCAAAGTGTAACCCACCCAGAAACAATTCCCTCTGACTAATGCGCCTAACATAATGAACAATTTAGCATTGCCAATTCACCTGGCCTGCACATTTTCTGACTGTAGGAGGAAACCGGAGCACTCGGGGGAAATTCTGCAGACTCGTGGGGAATGTGCAAACTCCACACAGACAGTTGCCCATGGCCGGAATTGAACCTGTGACTCTGGTGCTGTGAGGCAGCAGTGTTAGCTACTGAGCCACCGTGCCAGTAGAAGAGGGGGCATTCACTGAAGTTTACAAAATTTTCAGAATAAGTTGTCCCTCTTCAGCT
>NW_025174994.1:0-941 GCF_004010195.1 Chiloscyllium plagiosum | reverse complement strand
TAACATTTATGTAACAGCACAGTACATTTCCAGAGTAAAAGGAGGAGTTCATTCAGCACCTCAATCTGGTTTCACAAAAATGTGGGGAAGCCATTCATCCCATCAAAACTACTGGGCAAAAAGGGGGATAGCCCATTCAGTCCCTGTTGCCTGTTGCACAGGAAGGTGGGAGTCTGTTCCTTCCACATGTCATATACAGAACAGAAAGAACCATTTCACACCCGGAGTCACTTACAAAGGAACAGGAAGAGGTAATTCAGCTTGTCAAGCCACTAACGCAGGAACAGGAAAGTGTCAGAGATGCTCCAACATCACAAACAAATGGAGCAGGGGCTACACAGACAGACTGCTCCAAATTGATCCACATGGCTTAATTACTCATGGTACATATGTGTTACTTTAACATGGTTTTCTGGCAGTCGGAATGCAGCCAAGATTTTTTAGCCATTCTCCAAGTTTTCTTCCATCTCCAAGAAGGCAGACCCATAGTCTCCGTGGAGGTCAGAGGCCGTTGGGAAATAACTAACTGTTACAGAATGAAGGTAATATGGCTGCTGTCAGGATTGTGTACAAGGTGACATTCAATGCAGTGTCACACAGTAACTGTGCATTCAAGTGTTTAGAGTTCAATCAGAGCCTGTACCTCGCTGTCAATCGACATGGGGGCTCTGCAGATGCATGCAAATGTCATGAATCAAACATCCAATGAAAAGTATGACATTTTCACCCCATTCAGCTGTTTGGGACCTAATGAGTTTCTGGCCAGACCCATCAAGCTTCAACTTCTTATTCTCTCACAGCGCTACAGATTAAACACATAGTTACTGCACGCTCTCCTCATGGTAACATCATGCCAGTGTTTAGTCTGGTCAAACTACTTCGCACTCTCTCAGTGACAAAAGGATCATTATTTATAAAGCAGACCAAACCTTTACACAATG
>NW_025174993.1:0-1945 GCF_004010195.1 Chiloscyllium plagiosum | reverse complement strand
TTATAAACAGCGTGGGACATATACAATCCAGCATTGTTCCAGCAATAATCTCACACACAAGGAAAAACGATTAAAAAGGTTGAAAGATTTATGGTCCATCTGTCAGAAACTCTCATCCATTCCCTGTAGACTAAGCAAATGCTCACGTTTATTATGATAGGAAAAGTTCTGTAAGGAAGGGGATAACTGAGTCTGTTTTTTCAGTGACTGTGATTACTGCCAATCTCCATGGATTCTAATTATCCCAGTGGATATTTCCCATCCTTTAATGTTAAATGTGCTCCCTTCAATGTGTTATCCTATAGTATGAGTGGGAGCATCACTGACAGCACTATCAGGGTTCAGCAGCTTTAGATAGAAGGGGAGGAGAGATCAGAATCTGAGAAAATTAGACTGAAATGTTCCAACAATGGACAGGAGTTTATCCTATGATTTTTGGTTTCTTTCTAAATATTATGATGGGTTGTCATTTTCATGGCAGATCTATTTTGCTCTTTGCATTATTCAATATATTTATTATCCTACGCTGTCTATCGTTGGTGTCCCTGGTAAGTCTCACCATCTATAGACCAGTTATGACTGCGTTACTGTTCTTTCATATAGTTTTCACTTCTTGCGACAATTATTGTTCCTGTTGAGACTCTGAATCCAGATATTCACTCTGCAGACTACGACTAACTACATCAGTGAACTAGTTCAATTACTATCTCCCTCTTTGCTTCTGGCAGTGTTACTCATGGGTCTCCATGTTAACCTACTCAGCGGTGAACCATTACCTCACTGCTCTTGTTATTTGAATATTGGGAGCAAGGGCATCACTGCCTTCTGTTACGGTGACAAACTCAGTTTCCTTCATCTGATTCCATAACATCACTGTCCAAAAGCTTTTCAAACTACATTTCTGGGATTTAGACATCGCTGGCTGCCCAGCGTTGATAACACATCCCAATTCGCCTTTACGAAGGTGGTGGTGAGCTGCCTTCTTCAATCACTGCAGTCCACTTGTTCTGGGTTGACCCATTATGCTAGTAAGGAGAGAATTTCAGGATTTTGACCCAACAAATGCGAAGGAACGGTGTCGTGCTAGAAGACTGGATGAGAGCTAATGTTGTCCTCTTGTTGAAGAAGGGGGGTAAGATACAACCCTGGAAATGATAGACAAGCGAGCCTTACTTCGGTTGTGGGTAGATTATTGGGCAAGGTTCCAAGAGATAGTACTTATAAAAATCTCGAGAGTAATAAGTTGATTAGGGATTTTCAACACGGGTTTGTGAACTGTAGGTTGTGCATCACAAATTTTAGTTACTTGAGAAGGTGACCACAAAGGCAGATGAGGGTAAAGTGGATGGCTTGGTGTCTATGGATTTCAGTATGGCGTTTGATAAGGTTTCCCACGGTAGGCTATTGCACCAAATGCAGAGACATGGAATTGAGGGCGATTTAGCGGTTTTGATCAGAGATTGACGAGTTAAAAGACGACATAGGATGGAAGCTGATGGGAAATGAGCATACTGGAGTTCAGTTACTAGTGGTGAACCGCAAGGATCTGATTTGGGGCCACTGTTATTTATCATTTTTATAAATTTCCTAGATGAGGGCATAGGAGGATGGCTTAGTAAATTGGCAGATGACACTAAAGTTGTTGGAGTTGTGGATTGTGCCGAAAGATGTTACAGGTTACACAGTGACATAGATACATGGACAGCTGGGCTGAGAGGTTGCAAGTGGAGTTTAATGTGTAACAGTGTGATGTGATGGACTTCAGAAGGAGCAACAGGAATAAAGAGTACTGACTAATGGGAAGATTCATGGTCATGAGGATGACCAGAGAGATCGCAGTGTCCATTTGCGTAGATCCCTGAAAGCTGTCACCCAGCTTGATAGGTTTGTTAAGAAGGAATACGGTGGGACAATTCAAGATGGCGGGAATTCAGTAGGTCTCTCC
>NW_025174992.1:0-1945 GCF_004010195.1 Chiloscyllium plagiosum | reverse complement strand
TTAGTAACCAAAATAACATATCCATTATAAGTAACCTATAAATGCCTATTTATAAGTGATCATTGATAGTGACCTATAGATATAAACTTATGACTTTAAGCATTAAAAATGACTGTAAATCTCCATCATCACCCTGTGCCTTAAATATACACTTCATTCTCGAGGAATCGGTCCTTTTTACTTCTCCACCTGGATAATATTTACAAGTTGACTGACTGTCACAGAATGAGTTATCCTCATTCGCCCAGTGAAACTTGCAGCTTCAATTTAAGCCTCCAGACCTTACTCTTTTGAAATCCGAGCATAAGCTTCCATCTGTAATCTTGTGTGGTAATCCATATAGACTTGCTGTTTTGGCTCTTTTTTCTATCCCTCAAAAGTATTGCAGACTAAACCTTTATATGAAGTACTCTGATGTCTTTCAGAAAATCAGTGACCTGATCCCAGAAAATCTTCTGATGAACCTTTCCTCTCTTAGATCCCATCTCCAAAATGATATGGGTCACAGTTGCAGATATGGAGGGAGAAATGGCAAATTGAAGTTTATCCAGTTAATGCAAGGTGCTGCACTTTGGGAGATCAAATGTTAGGGAAAACTATATAGTTGATGGAAATGCGAGGGGCAAGTGTTATACACAGACAGTGATAAGAGTGTGGAACACGCTGCCAGGAGTGGTGGTGGAGGCAGATAGAGTACAGACATTTAAGGGAATTTTAGATAAGTACATGAATATGTCAGGAATGGAAGGATATGGATCAAGGGCAGGCAGAAGGGATTAGTCTAATCTGGTGCTGTGTTCTCTGAAGGGTCCATACCTGTGCTGTACTGTTCTATGTTCTATGTTCTGTATACGTAGAATGAATTGCCAGAGGAAGTGTACATGCAGGTACATTTAAGTCATTTGGGTAGGTCCATGAATAGGAAAGGTTTACAGGGATGCAGGCAAGTGGCGGTGGTTTAGTTTGGAAAACTTGGTCGGCATGGACAGGTTGGACCAAAGGGTCTGTTTCTGTGGTTTATGATTCTATGACCATATGACATGGGTCTTGCATTCAGATAGAGATGCTAATTAGCTATCCTTCAGACTCCCAGCTTTCATCTCTCTTAAAGCTAAGTAGACAATTTAATATATAACTGTTCATAATATGTGACATTCTCAATCCCTTTCTGGGATTTTGGAGACTAACATTCTATTCGGCATACGCACAGATTTTTTAGGGAATTTTAATAGACATGACCACTTTGCATTTTCTTCGTGGCAAAACATCTGGGCCACCCTTTAATTTTTTGATGCCCTTCATTCCGCCATATGACCCTGAATCAAGGAAACATCTCCAAAGTATAAAAGTCTTATAAACCTTGGATTTGTGACACCTAAGAAATCAGAACATAGCTCAATAAACTTCAGTAAGGAGTATTACAATGGCATAAGTTGGCTGCTATATTTTTGTTATTGCAGTAATGAGTACACTTCAAAGCTACTCAATTGATATTAAAGATTTTCAGGATCACTACAGTTGTGAAAAGAAGGAAATCTGCTGTACTTACCTGGTCTGATCTATATGTGTTCCTAGATCCACAGCAGTGTGACTCACTCTTAACAAGCATCTCAAATGGCAGCAAGCCACTGAGTTCACGTCCAACCAGGGATGGGCATTAAATATTGGCCTTGTTAGCAATGGCACATCTTATGAAATAATGTAAGGCATTCAACAAGGTTCCCTATGGGAGACTGGTTAGCAAGGTTAGATCTCAGGGAGTAGGAATACAGGGAGAACTAGCAATATGGATACAGAACTAGCTCAAAGGTAGAAGACAGAGGGTGTGGTGGAGGGTTGTTTTTCAGATTGGAGGCCTGTGACCAGTAGAGTGCCATATGGATCGGTGCTGAATCCACTACTTTTCATCATTTATAAAAATGATTTGGATGTGAGCATAAGAGGT
>NW_025174991.1:0-1945 GCF_004010195.1 Chiloscyllium plagiosum | reverse complement strand
CTGTCACTGTGAATACACACACAACTAGGAACTTTTGAAACAGTGCACTGTCAGTGAAAACACAAACAGAACTAGGAACTGCTGAAACAGTGCACTGTCACTGAGAGCACACACACAACTAGGAACTGCTGAAACAGTGCACTGTCACTGAGAACACACACACAACTAGGAACTGCTGAAACAGTGCACTCTCACTAAGAACACTCACACACAACTAGGAACTGCTGAAACAGTGCACTGTCACTAAGAACACACACACATAACCAGGAACTGCTGAAACAGTGCACTCTCACTGAGAACACGCAAACAACTAGGAACTTCTGAAACAGTGCACTCTCACTGAGAACAAACACATAACTAGGAACTTCTGAAATAGAGCAGTGTCACTAAAAACACAGACACACACAACTAGGAACTGCTGAAACAGTGCACTGTCACTGAGAACAAACACACAACCAGGACCTGCTGAAACAGCGCACTCTCACTGAGAACACACACACACAACTAGGAACTGCTGAAATAGTGCACTGTCACTGAGAGCATGCACAGAACTAGGAACTGGTGGAACAGCGCACTGTCACTGAGAACACACACACAACTAGGAACTGCTGAAACAGTGCACTGTCACTGAGAACACACATACAACTAGTAACTGCTGAAACAGTGCAATCTCATTGAGAACACACACACACAACTAGGAACTGCTGAAACAGCGCACTGTTACTGAGAGCACAGACACAACTAGGAACTGCAGAAACAGCGCACTGTCACTGAGAACACACACACAACTAGGAGCTGCTGAAACAGCGCACTGTCACTGTGAACACACACAGAACTAGGAACTGCTGAAACAGTGCACTGTCACTGAGAACACACACATAACTAGGAACTGCTGAAACAGTGCACTGCTACTGAGAACACACACACACAACTAGGAACTGCTGAAACAGCGCACTCTCACTTAGAACACACACATAACTAGGAACTGCTGAAACAGCGCACTGTCACTGAGAACACACACAGAACCCGGAACTGCTGAAACAGTGCACTGTAACTGAGAACACACACACACAACTATGAACTGCTGAAACAGCGCACTCTCACTTCGAACACACACATAACTAGGAACTGCTGAAACAGTGCACTGTCACTGAGAACACACACACACAACTATGAAGTGCTGAAACAGCGCACTCTCACTTAGAACACACACATAACTAGGAACTGCTGAAACAGTGCACTGTCACTGAGAACACACACACACAACTATGAACAGATGAAACAGTGCACTCTCAATGAGAACACACACACACAACTAGGAACTGCTGGAACAGCGCACTGTCACTGAGAACACACACACAACTAAGAAATGCTGAAACAGTGCACTGTCACTGATAACACACACACAACTGGGAACTGCTAAAACAGCGCACTGTCACTGAGAACACACACACATAACGAGGAACTGCTGAAACAGCGCACTGTCACTGAGAACACACACACAACGAGGAACTGATGAAACATCGCACTCTCACTGAGAATACACACACTTAACTAGGAACTGCTGAAACAGTGCACTATCAGTGAGAACACACACACAACTATGAACTGCTGAAACAGTGCACACTCACTGAGAACACACACATATCGAGGAACTGCTGAACCAGTGCACTCTCACTGAGAACACACACACAACTAGGATCTGCTGAAACAGTGCACTGTGACTGAGAACACACACAGAAATAGGAACTGATGAAACAGTGCACTATCCCAGAAAAAACACACACAACGAGGAACTGCTGAAACAATGCACTGTCACTGAGAACACACACACAACTGGGAACTGCTGAAACAGTGCACTGTCACTGAAGAATACGCACACATAACTAGGAACTGCTGAAACAGTGCACTCTCACTGAGAACACACACACAACTAGGAGCTGCT
>NW_025174990.1:0-1945 GCF_004010195.1 Chiloscyllium plagiosum | reverse complement strand
TAAGTTAGTGAACTTTGTTAAATTAACAGTGATTTCTCGAAAAGCGTCCACATTCCGGAGGAGGAAGTCCTGGAGACCTTAAGGGCAGAAAAGCAGATACATCTTCGGGTCTTGATCAGTTGTAACCCAGATGCTTGTGGGTAGCTCAGGAAAAGATTGTTGAATCCGTTGCTAAAATATTCGCATTATCGACAGTTCCATGTGGGGTGCTGGAAGAATAGACTACACGTTATGCTGTGCCTTCTTTTTTTAGAAATGTTGCAAGAAAAAGCTGGAAAATTCTAAACCTTTGAGCCTGACGTTAATGGTGGATGGATTGTCGGAGGGGATACTGAGGGACAGCAAATCAATTCAGTTGGAATAGCAAGGACAGGTTAGATACTGTCACTAAGGGATTATTGATGGGAAGTCATGTCTCACTTCTGCACTGAAGATTTTTGAAGAGTTGACAATGAAGTTTGATGAAGGCAGAGTGGTAGACGTTGTTTCTTTGGACCTCAGCAAGGCGTTCTACAAAGTTACATATGCTAGATCTGTTAATATGTTTGAATCCCAAATGATCGAAGGGGAGGTAACCAATTGGATGCAAAATTGGTTTGAATATAGAAAGAAAGGACAGTGGTTGGCGGTTGTTATTTCAGGATTCAGGACCTTGAGCAGCGATGTGCTACATCAACTTGTGCGGGGTCCACTATGTTTTATCGTTTCTCTAATGATTTGAATGTGAATACAAGACGCATTCGTAAATTCATAAATTCACTCGGTGCAGAAAATATTGATTTTTATACCGACATATCGACCATTGAAAGTGTCCACACAGTCTCCGAACACTCACGCAATGCTCCTGTAGGTTTCTTTGGTAATCAACTTAACCCACACTCTTCTGGATATTATGGACAATTCAGCATGGCGAATCCACCTCACCTGCACACATTTGCGAAGTTGGACGTAAAAGGAATTTTGGGAGGAACCCCACGCAGTTGGCGGGAAAATGTGCAATCTCCATAAAAATTATTTGCCCGAGGCTGGAATTCAATTTAACTCGCCAATGCTATGAGGTAACTGTGCTAAATATTGAGCGCAATGCAGCTCATACCCTTGAACTTTATCATATTTGATGCAGTTATGCAATTTTTTTAAAAAAATGTTCAGGCCAACAGTACCTTCCCAGGCAGTTTTTCACCACATGCTGAGTGAAAACGCTTCTTTTACCCAAATTCCGTCGCAATCTTTGGGCCGTTGCCCAAGTTTATGCTGTCTCATGTCTGATTCCTTTCTAGCAGAATGGCTGCATTATATTCGCTGTGTCGAAACGCCTTATGAACATATGCAGCTCAATCATGTACATACCTCCGTCATCTCCGAACAATGGAAAACTTTCCAAATCTATCTCATCTCCACTAACAACTCAATTTCTCCATTCCAGGTAACATCCTGGTGGACCATCTCTGTATGTCCTCCAAGATCAGTTATTAATTTCCCAATCGCACTTCGATGTCCAGCAATACATGAATTGGTAGATTAAAGAGAGTTTATAGGTTACTGCGGATTATATCAGCAATAAATGCTGTTAGTTGTGAATCCTATCAGATCTAATGGACCGGTTGGAGAGACAGTTAGAGGCAATGAGGAATTTGCAACAACAACAGTATGTGATAGATGACAGTTATATGACGTGGAGAAACGTCTCAGATATAGTCACATAGATGGATTAACTCCAGGAAAGTTAAGGCAGTTAGGCAGTTGTTGCAGAAATCTTCTGTGGCTGTCCCCATTTCGTGCAAGTTCTGATTTGGAAAATGTACGGTATGATCGATTCACAAGGGAACGTAGCACGAACACCCAAGTTTCTGGTATTGAGACTGGCTCTAACGCAACGAGGCGCACGTCCGGTTCCAAGAGATCAATTGTATTAGGAGATTCTCTAGTCCGAGGTCCAGACAGA
>NW_025174989.1:0-1945 GCF_004010195.1 Chiloscyllium plagiosum | reverse complement strand
ATTGAGAGATAGAGAGAGAGTTATATTACTGAGTGAGAGAGTTATATAACTTAGAGAGAGAGAGTTATATTACTGAGAGAGAGAGAGAGTTATATTACTGAGGGAGAGAGATAGAGGTATATTACAGAGGGAGAGAGAGAGAGGTATATTACTGAGAGAGAGTTATATTACTGAGATAGGGAGAGAGTTATATTATTGAGAGATAGAGAGAGAGTTATATTACTGAGTGAGAGAGTTATATTACTTAGAGAGAGAGAGTTATATTACTGAGAGAGAGAGAGAGTTATATTACTGAGTTAGAGAGAGAGTTATATTACAGAGGGAGAGAGAGAGTTATATTACTGAGAGAGTGTTATATTACTGAGAGAGAAAGTTATATGACAAAGAGAAAGTTATATTACTGAGAGAGAGAGTGAGAGAGAGAGTTATATTACTGAGAGAGAGAGAGAGAGTGAGATGACAGAGGGAGAGAGAGTGGTATATTACTGAGAGAGTGTTATATTACTGAGAGAGAGAGAGAATTTTCTGACTGAGAGAGAGTTATATTACTGAGAGAGAGAGAGTTATATTAGTGAGAGAGAGAGTGAGAGTAATATTACTGAGAGAGAGAGTTATATTACTGAGAGAGAGAGTTATATGACTGAGAGAGAGAGTTTTCTTACCGAGAGAGAGAGTTATATTACTGAGAGAGAGAGAGTTATATTACTGTGTGAGAGAGTTATATTACTGAGAAAAAGAGAGAGTTATATTACTGAGAGAGGGAGAGTTATATTACTGAGAGAGAGAGTGAGAGTTATATTACTGAGAGAGAGAGAGTTCTGTTACAGAGTGAGAGTTATATAACAGAGGGAGAGAGAGAGGTATATTACTGAGAGAGAGTTATATTACTGAGAGAGAGAGAGTTCTGTTACAGAGAGAGAGTTATATTACAGAGGGAGAGAAAGAGAGGTATATTACTGAGAGAGAGAGTTATATTACTGAGAGAGAGTTGTGTTACTGAGAGAGAGTGAAATTACAGAGGGAGAGAGAGAGGTATATTACTGAGATAGAGAGAGAGTTATATTCCTGAGAGAGAGGTATATTCCTGAGAGAGAGAGTTATATTACTGAGAGAGAGAGTTTTATTACTGAGAGAGAGAGAGAGTTATATTACTGAGAGAGAGAGAGATCTGTTACAGAGAGAGAGTTATATTACAGAGGGAGAGAGAGAGAGGTATATTACAGAGGGAGAGAGAGTTATATTACAGAGGGAGAGAGAGAGGTATATTACAGAGGGAGAGAGAGAGAGGTATATTACTGAGAGAGAGTTATATTACTGAGATAGAGAGCGAGTTATATTATTGAGAGACAGAGAGAGAGTTATATTACTGAGTGAGAGAGTCATATTACTTAGAGAGAGAGAGTTATATTACTGAGAGAGAGAGTTATATTACTGAGAGAGAGAGAGAGTTATATTACTGAGTTAGAGAGAGAGTTATATTACAGAGGGAGAGAGAGAGGGAGATTACTGAGAGAGTGTTATATTATTGAGAGAGAACGTTATATGACAGAGAGAGAGAGTTATATTACTGAGAGAGAGAGTTATATTACAGAGGGAGAGAGAGAGTTATATTACTGAGAGAGTGTTATATTACTGAGAGAGAAAGTTATATGACAGAGAGAAAGTTATATTACTGAGAGAGAGATAGAGAGAGAGAGTTATATTACTGAGAGAGAGAGAGAGTGAGATTACAGAGGGAGAGTGAGAGGTATATTACTGAGAGAGTGTTATATTACTGAGAGAGAGAGAGAGTTATATTAGTGAGAGAGAGTGTGAGAGTAATATTACTGAGAGAGAGAGTTATATTACTGAGAGAGAGAGTTATATGACTGAGAGAGAGAGTTTTCTTACCGAGAGAGAGTTATATTACTGAGAGAGAGAGAGAGTTATATAACTGTGTGAGAGA
>NW_025174988.1:0-1945 GCF_004010195.1 Chiloscyllium plagiosum | reverse complement strand
TGGTGTTGTGTGATTTTTAACTTTCTACACCCGCAGTCCAACACTGGCATCTCCAAATCATGACTAAACAAACAGCTCAGTTAACCAGTTCCACACATCACTTTTCATATCAGTATAAAAGGGAACATTTACTGGGTTTGGATGGAATGGGTGAGGATTGCTGAGGGATAGACCATCAATCTTTATAATCTTTTTGTAACTAGTATATGAGAGTATTAACAGAACACTGCAGGGGTCTATATATATTCCACTCTGTTTATGAAAGGAGGCAGTTATAAAACAACAGATCGGCTGCATAAAAAAAAGTCGAGTGGGCAAGTTTCTAGATACCTCAACACAAAGTATGATATTATTGACCAGTGTGAGGCTGCTCCTGGTTTTAAGTGCCCTGCTACCAAATCCTTTCATAACCTTGAGACGGAGCATTCAGATTGCTGCTCAGCAACAGGCCGAAGCAATTCTGTCCCTATGGGCCTCTTACAGAGGGATAAGAGAAGGCCATTTAGCCCATATTAGCCTGTTGCTACTTGAAAAGGTGGAAATCTAGAATATTGGTACATTTTGCCAACAGATTCATTCAAAACAAAGAGATGTGTCGCTGCAGCTGTATGAGGTGCTACTGAGAGGGCACCTGGAGTACATTGCGTTGGTTGTGTTACTGTAACTGGGAAGGGATGGACCTCCATCAGATACACTTTAACGGTTGCTCGTAATCCACGGGTTGCTGTGTCATTTAATGTCTCGGATCTGTTACATAAGGACAGGAGGAGGCCATTCAGCCTTTTCAGTCTATTACAGAGGGCCACGAGGAGCCCATTCAACCTCTAGAGCCTGTTACAGAGGGGCAGGAAGTGTTTATTTAACTTTCAAGTCTGTTACACATGTACATTAGTTTTAAATTAGTTTTGGAATAGGAAAGACCTGATGTAACCATTGAAGTTCTAACTTTGAATGAGGCCAATTTTGAAAGTGTTAGGCGAGCCCTATGAAAGGCTGATTGGGATACCCTATTCGCAGGTAAAGGGATGGTTGGAAAATGCAAGGCCATGAAAACTTGGTTTCAGAGAGTCCAGAGCCAACGTGTTCCTGTTAGTGAGAGGGGCAAGTCTGGTGGGTGCAGGGAGTGCTGGATGGCTAGATATATTGATCCTCTGGTCAAGGTAAGGAAGGAGGCATATGTAAGGTAAACAGAGTTGTTATCAAGTGAGTCCCGAGAGGTGTATAAGGGCAGCAAGTGTATAGTCAACGGGGAAATCGGGCCAGAAAAATGTGGACATGAGATGGCTTTGGAAATAGGGTTAACAAGGCATTGAAGAAACTCTATAAATCCTTTAATGGCAAAATATTAACTAGGGAGAGAATAGGGCTCCTTAAAGATCAGTAAGGCTACTTTATCTGTAGAACCACAGGAGATTGAAGGGATGCGAAACAAGTTTTCCTCCTCAGTATTTTATGTGGAGGAGATTACAAGAGCGAGAGAATGAAGAAATATATAGTGATATCTTGAAAAGTGTCTATATTACAAGGAGGTATTGGACATTTTAAAACAAATAAAGGTGAACAAATCCCTGCGACCTGATCAGTTGTATCCCAGATGTTTGTGGGAAGCTAGGAAAGAGATTGCTCTGCATTTTACTTATATATTTGTATCATTGATTTTAACAGGTGAGGTGTCAAAAGACTGGAGGGCTGCTAACATAGGGTCATTATTTAAGAAAGTAAGGAAAAACCAGATAACTATAGATTGGTGAGCTCACCAATCTATAGTTACCTGGTTGGAAGGGATTTTGAGGGAAAGGATGTATATGCATTTGGAACGACAAGGACTGAAGAGGGCTTTGTACATTGGAGATCACATCCTACTGACTCGGTGGAATTTTTTGAGGAAGTGATGAAGATGGATCTAACCGGATGAGTCAAGATTTGAAGAGTCCAATCACAAGAA
>NW_025174987.1:0-1945 GCF_004010195.1 Chiloscyllium plagiosum | reverse complement strand
AAACTGAACACATTAAGTCTAAAAGTTTAAAAACTGGCCAAGCATGTCTAAAAATAGGTTCTTGTTTCTGGCACAGTTTTGCTAGTTTTAAAGTCATCCTGAGTTTGGACGACCATTTGTCATTTTAAATTTTACCTTTCCAATATCTGCTCTCAATGAGTCTCAGAGATACATTGTCAAACACTAACACATTTTAAGATGAATACAAGTTTGTCCATTCCACATGGGAAACAAAATGGCAGTTTTTCCAACAGAATGACGGGCTGTTGGGTTGGGGAAGATCTGAACGCATTTGATGTGATCGTTGTCAATGTAAATTCACGCAGTAACATCTCCATGAAAATTTCGCCTTGTCCTCTAGATTTCATTACTGGTTAGAAACTTAATTCACTTGCTGAATACACCTTTGCAAACAGACGATTTTGCACATGGATAGGTGTCATAGAAACATCTGTTAGGAATTCTCTTCGACACTTTGCTCAATTTTCTGTTCCTCATGCGAATGACTTAACGCTGAGTGAGAGGTTTATTCCTGCAGTGCCTTACTAGGTCATTCATGGTGAGTGCTGTCGCATTGCTCATGCCCATAGGTGGACCCAAACCACCGCTGCTAACGCCAGCTGCACTGGTCCAGCAAACTGCCTCACTCAGAAAAAGACTTGCAAGCAACGATTCTCGTCGTTTCAGCTCCAGCTAGACTTAGACCAAAGGTAATGGCCTCGATTTCTCCAGATCGTCGGACAGACTCTTACTAAACAGCAGTGACCTGCTAAACTCACATTATAAATAGGCATTGTTAATCACAGTCCTCATTAAACCAGAGGATTATAAGTTGGAATTCTTCAGAGCTGCTTCCAGCGTTTTACAAAGCGAAATATCCAGTTTCCTATGGAATCCGGTCTTTTTGCTTTCCCGCGGCCAATTCTTACCAGGTTTGCTCACACGGTGCACACTGCCATTCTAGATAAACAGTCCTTGTATATGCCTGGGTGAATAACTAACACACCGCCAATGATCTCAGACCCTGCCCAGTTGTCTTGCGTCCAGTGTGGATTGATTCCTTCACTGCACGAAATGGTGTCCATTATCACAGCCTCGTCCACTCCACTTCTTCTCCCTCTAGCGCCATCTCTTTGGCCATATCTTTGCCAATATACCTTTCTGTTTCTACACTAATGGGCAGGTGGCACTACACATCATCCTAAGATCACCCCATTTGAGATCACAATGTTGAGCTTGCTTCCCCACACGCTGCTGTCTGCCCCTATGTTCTCACCCCTATTTTGCACACGTAGTGTTGGTTCCAATGTGCCCGACGACTATTGAATATTCGCCCTTCGCTCACCCCCCATTCTGTCAGAGTATCATGTAACCACTCTGAGAGATCCGTTCACTAAACAACGAGAAAAACGCACATTCTTTTGCACTATGGTAGGAGAGTTATGAAACTCCTTCTCCTCCCCTTATAATTGGTTCACGACTGTATTTCCCACACATTTTTCCATTTCCCCGTAGAGTGGAGCCAAGAGGTGTCAAGCAAATGTCTGTTACAAACGTCTTTATCCCGAAGGCCCACTCGTCACCCAAAAATATAAGTGTGTCCTCTGTTTCTCTGGTGAATGTCCATAGTGGGATAGTGTTCCTGCCGAGTCCCCTCACTCTGTCAAAAGGACAACTATCTCCCTTTCTACCCTTGACTTCCTATCCTTCTGTGTGTCCCCATTCCCTCATCCCCTAAACCCAAGCAGGAGCAAGCAGGAGCTGAGGAGATTCCGAGTGATGCTTGTGAAAAAGGCCACGTATACGAGTGGAATAAATTTGCAGCACATAGCTGAGGGACCTGCAGTGATGCAACCCTCATTTAATCATGACTGGAAGAAATAACAACAAACTAATACACAAAATTAAAAAATTCATTATTAAAGATACGACAGTTTGGACAATG
>NW_025174986.1:0-1945 GCF_004010195.1 Chiloscyllium plagiosum | reverse complement strand
GATGAGGCGCTCTTCCTCCAGGCGTCGTGTGGCCGGGGTCTGGTGATGGAGGAGGCCAAGGACCTGCATGTCATTGGCGGAGTGAGAGGGGGAGCTAAAATGTTCATCCAGAGAGGTCGGGAAAAAGATTGCAGGTCAAGAGGGAGGTGCTGAATCCGAGGGTTGGGACTGAGATAAGGTGGGGGGAGGGGAAAGGAGGAAGCTGGAGAAATCTACATATATCCCATGTGGTTGAAGAGTTCCTAGACTGAAGATGAGGCGCTCTACCTCCAGGCGTCGTGTGGCCAGGGTCTGGCAATGGAGGAGGCCATGGACCTGCATGTCATTGGCGGAGTGGGAGGGGGAGCTAAAGTGTTCAGCCACGGGGCGGTTGGGTTGATTGGTGCGGGTGTCCCAGAGGTGTTCCCTGAAACATTTCTCCTCTACATTAGGGAGGCAGCTACTGACTGAGGCATTAGCATAAATGCATCATAGCAGCTTCCTGTATACCATTCAATGATCCACACTGTCCTTGGATGGGCATCATAGGAAATCTTCACTTTCAGTGAGTACAGAATCTTCCTGTTGTTATAGAGCCTGTGCACTCTGTGTTGGCACCTTCAGAACCATAGAATCATACATTATTGAAGAGGCCCTTCAACCCATTGAGTATCTACCACCAAAATTACTCTACTATCCACACTCATCCCACTTTCCCACACTAAACCCTTAACCTTGAAATCTCAATGTTCATTCTAGTACTTTTTAAAGATTGTGAGGTTTCCCACCTCAACTACCCTCTCAGGCAGTGCATTCCAGACTCCTGCTACGAGAAAAAGATTTTTCTCAAATCTTCTCTAAACCTCCTGCCTTTCACTTTAAAATTTTGTCCTCTCGATATTAACCCTATGACTAAGGGAAACAGCTGCTAGCCATTCAAAAACTGAAATTGCTGGAGAAACGCAGTGGGTTTGGCTGCATCTTTGGAGAGAAAGCAGAGTTAATGTTGAGTCCAGTGACCTTCCTTCAAAACCCTGTCCATGTCTCTCACAATCTTATGCATCTCAATCAGGTCGTCCCTCAACCTTGGAGAAAGTGAGGACTGCAGATGCTGGAGTACCAGAGTTGAAAAATGTGGTGCTGGAAAAACAAGGCAGCATCCGAGGAGCAGGAGAATCAACGTTTCTGGCATAAGCCCTTCTTCAGGAATGAGGCTGGTGTGCCAAGTGGGCTGAGAGGGGGAGGGAATTTGGGGGAGGGGCGCTGGGAATACGATAGGTGGAAGGAGGTGAGGGTGAGGGTGATAGGCTGGAGAGAGGGTGGGGGCGGAGAGGTCGAGAAGAAGATTGCAGGTCAAGAGGAAGGTGCTGAATCCGAGGGTTGAGACTGAGATAAGGTGGGGGGAGGGGAAATGAGGAAGCTGGAGAAATCCACATTCATCCCGTGTGGTTGGAGGGTTCCTAGGCGGAAGATGAGGCGCTCTTCCTCCAGGTGTCATGTGGGCAGGGTCTGGCAATGGAGGAAGCCAAGGACCTGCATGTCATTGGCAGAGTGGGAGGGGAAGCTAAAGTGTTCAGCCACGGGGCGGTTGGGTTGGTTGGTGCGGGTGTCCCAGAGGTGTTCCCTGAAACGTTCCGCAAGTAGGCAGCCTGTCTCCCCAATGTAGAGGATAAATATTTCAGGGAATACCTCTGGGACACCCGCACCAACCAACCCAACCACACCGTGGCTGAACACTTTAGCTCCCCCTCTCACTCTGCCAATGACATGCAGGTCCTTGGCCTCCTCCATCACCAGACCCTGGCCACACGATGCCTGGAGGAAGAGCACCTCATCTTCCATCTAGGAACCCTCCAACCACATGGGATGAATGTAGATATCTCCAGCTTCCTCATTTCCCCTCCCCCCACCTTAACTCAGTCCCAACCCTCGGATTCAGCACCTCCCTCTTGACCTGCAATCTTCT
>NW_025174985.1:0-1945 GCF_004010195.1 Chiloscyllium plagiosum | reverse complement strand
GACCAAACGTGCGCACAGTAATCCAGATGCGGTTTGACTCGACCCTTATAGAGCCTCGGAAGTGCATCCCTGCTTTTATATTCAAGTATTCCAAAAATAAATGTCATCATTGCAATTATCTTCCTAACTACAGATTCGATCTGCAAGTTCACCTTGAGAGAATCCTGGGCTAAGACTCTCAAGTATTTTTGCATTCCAGACATGTGAACTTTCGCCCCATTTCGACAATAGTCTGAATCTTTATTCTTTCTGCCAAAGTGCATAGCCTCACACTTTCCCACAGTTTGCTCCATCTGCCACGTAATTTCCGACTCGCCCTACATGTCCATATCCTTCTGCAGCATCCCCGCCTTCTCATCCTACCTGTCCTTCTGTCTTTGCATTGTCTGCAAATTGACACACATTGCCCTCGGGTATTTTATCTAGATCGCTAATGGAGACAATGACAAGTTCTGATCCCAACACAACCTTGAGGAACGCCACTTGTCACCAGGTGCCATCTTGAGAAGGATTCTTTTGTTCCTAATCACTGCATTCTGTCCTGCGCCTAATCACTGCGCCTTGCTACTGACATCATGGGCTCTTATCTTATTCAGTAGCCTCCTGTGCGGCAAATATCAAAGGCCTTCACACATAACACCCATTGGCTCTCCTTGGTCTACCTTCCTTGTTACTTCTTCAAAGAGGAAATCGTCCAGATTTGTCAAGCATGTCTTCCCCTTGATAAAACCATGCTGACTTTGCGTTATTTTGACAGACACTTACAAGTATTCAGAAATTTCTTTCAAAGCAATGGATTCCAGGACCTTATCCAGAACCAAGATTCGGCTGGTTGGTGTGTAATTTTCCAGCTTTTGTGTGGTTTCTTTTTAAAATGGGGTGTCACGTTTGTGATTTTTTGGTCCTGCAGCACGCTTCCTGATTCTACCGATTCCTGAAAGTTCTCCACTAACGTATCCACTATTTCTTCAGTTGTCTACCTTATAACTCTGGAGGTACTCCACCTGATCCAGATGATTTATCCACCTTCAGGCCATTCAGTGTTTCTTGCACTTTCTCAATGATTGCCACTAGACTCACATCTGTTCCCCCATTCTCTTGTATGTTTGGGTATAACTCATGTCTTCCACTGTGAAGACTGGCACAATGTAATTTTTCAGTTCCTCAAATATGTCCTTGTTCCCCACTACTGTCTGTCAAGTGTCATTTTCCAGTGGCCTATTGTCTACTTCTACCTCTCTTTTGCGTTTATATGAATAAAGAAACAACTGCAGTCTTCCTTTGTATTAGTAGTTAGCTTACATTTAATCTTCTCCCTACTCATTTGTTTTGTTATTGCCCTTTGTGGGTCTTTGTGAGCTTCCCAGTGCTCTGATTACCCACTGCCCTTCGCCACATTATATATTTTCTCTTTTGCTTTTATGCTATCGATGACTTCCTGAGTCAGTCATGGTTGCCTCAACCACCCTGCAACATACCTCAATTTCCACAGGATGTGTCTCTGATGTGTCTGCTAAATTACTCTCAGACAGTCCTGCCATTGAACTTCCACTTTCCTGCTTTCATGCTAGGTTCCTTTCTCACCAATTTCATCCAGCTTCTACCTCATGCCTCTGCAATTGCCTTTATTCAACTTTAGTACCGTTACTTCTAATTGTATATTCTCCCTCTCAAATTACAGGGTAAATTCAATCATATTATCATCACCGCTTCCTAAGGGTTCCTTCATCTTCAGCTCCCTTGTCACGTCTGCCTCATTGCACAACTCGAAATCCAGTATTGCCTGTTCCCTACTTGGCTCCACCACAAGCTGCTCCAAAAATCCATCGCGTCGACATTACACAATTGAATTGAAGTGTAGTGAGGCACAGTGAAAAGCTTTATCTTGCGATCAACACAAACAGATCTCATTGTTAAGTAGCATAGATGTATAAATAATATGTAA
>NW_025174984.1:0-1945 GCF_004010195.1 Chiloscyllium plagiosum | reverse complement strand
GGACGATCAAACAACTCACTGGAGTAGGAGTCTGCACAAATATCCCCATCCTCAACGATAGACAAGCCCAGAACATCGGTGCAAAAGATAAGGCTGAAGATTTCGCAGATATCTTCAGTCAGAAGTTTTGAGTGGATGATCCATTTCGGCATCCTCTCCTGGTCCCCATCATTACAGATAGCAGTCATCAGTCAATTCGATTGACTGATATCAAGAAACAGTTGAAGGCACTGGATACTGCAAAGGCTATAACCCTGATAACATGCCGGCGATAGTCCTGAAGACTTGTATTCCAGAACTTCCCACTTCCCTAGTCAAGCTGTTCCAGTACGGTTAAAAACCGAAAATGGGTTAAAAAAAAAACTGCTCAAGTATGTTCTGTACATAAAACGCAGGACAAAGTCGACCCATCCAAATACCGCCTCATCAGTGTACTCTCCATTATCAGTAAAGTGATGGAAGGGCTCATCAACAGTGTTATCAAGCAGCACCTGCTCAACTATAACCTGCTCAGTGACGCCAGTTTGTGTTCCACCAGGGACACTCAGCTCCTGACCTAATCACAGCCTTGGTTCAAACATCGAAAAAGGTACTGAATTCCAGCTCTTGACATCAAGGCTGCATTCTGACAAATGTGACATCAAGGACCTCAAACAAAAAGGGTATTACGGGCCAACACTCCATTATTTGAGTTGTACCTGACAGATAGGAAGATGGTCATTGTTGTTGGAGGTCAGTCATCTCAGCTCCAGAACATATCTGCAGTAGTCCCTTAGGATAATGTTCTAGGTTTAAATATCTTCACCATCTTCAACAATGACCTTCCTTCCATCATAAGGTCGGAAGTGGGGATTATCCAGGCTTGTGCTGACAAGTGGCAAGTAACATTCGTGCCACACAAATCCAGACATTGACCATCACGAATAAGAAACAATATAACCACTTGTTATTCAGCAGCATTATCGTATTTAAATTTCTCCACTGTCAAAATCTTGGGGGGTATCATTGACCATAAACTGAACTGGACTCACCACAGATAAGTGCAGATCAGAGGCTAGGAATACTGCGCGATTAACTCACCTCCTGACTTCCCAAAGCCTGTCCAACATTTACACGGCACAAGTTAGGAATGAGATGGAATAATCCTCACTTGCCTGAATGAGTGCAGCCCCAACAACACTAAAGAAGCTTGACACCATCCAGGATAAAGCAGCCCATTTGATTTGCACCACATCCACAAGCATTCATTCCCTTTCACCACGGTCGCTCAGGAACAGCAGTACGTACTATCTATTAGACACAATGCAGATATTCCACAAAGATCCTCAGAGAGCTCATTCCAATTTCACGAACACTTCCATGTAGAATGACAAGGGCAGTCGACTTTTGAGAACACCACCAACTTAACATTCTCCTGAAAACCAGTCAACATCCTGATTTGGAAATATATCGACGTTCCTTCCCTGTTGCTGGTTCAAAACACTAGAATTCCCTCCTTAATCACAACGCACAGCATGTAGATTGCACCAGTTCGGGAAAGTAGTTCACTACCACCTTCTCAAGGGCAACTCGGGACGGGCAAGAAATGCTGGGCCCATCCAGTGATGCCCACATCCAAAAACGATTTTTTTCAAAATAGTTCCAAGTTGAGCATCTCGATGGGACAGATTATCTGATTTGAACACAAACAGGAAAGCAGTGTTTCTAATATTGAACATTTTAGACTTTTTCTGTTATTAGAAGGGTGTTCCGTATTCGATTATATATTGTTGATGAATGCTGTGATAAATGTAACCTTTTAGTTAAAATCAACAATACTGGTGTAACAGGCTCAATCCTTCGAAATGACTAGATTGCAAATGACAATCATCGTAGAGACAATGTACTCCCGCCCGGTGAGACTCACAGATGCTAGCTTACATTCAACAGATTAATGGACTACTAG
>NW_025174983.1:0-1945 GCF_004010195.1 Chiloscyllium plagiosum | reverse complement strand
CCTTGCTATTTCTCTTACATACCAATGATTGAGGCTCAAATTTAGGAGGATTAACCAGTGAATTCACAGATGAAATGAAAACTGTCATGGTAGTAAGTCATGAGCATAATGGCTTTAGATTGCAGGAGGATATAAAAGGGTTGGTTGTATGTGAAGAGAAAAGTTGCAAATGGAAATTATTCTGAATAAATGTAAGGTGATGTAATTCGGCAGAAGAATCTGTCAGGTATGACGTTTTGAATGGTGGAACCCTGGAAAGGCCTGAGGATCTTTGGTGCATGTACCCACCGATCCCCTATAGTACTGTGTCGTCTGGATAAAGAGACTAAGAAAGTGGGAGGATATTTGCTTTTATTAGCCTAGACATTGACAATGAAGAGTGGTGAGATGGTTAGGCCATACTGAAGCGTTGTGTGCATGTTATCGAAGGAATGTGATTGCACTGAAGGCAGTATTCCTGAGAATTGCCAGGGTCTTGCCTGGGTTGGAGGGTTTTAATTATGAAACTAGTTTAGATAGACAGGGGTTTTCCTTGGAGCAGAGGAGAATTAGGGAGAAGATTATCATGATGTCTAGAATTTTTTTCGGCATAGACAGGGTAAACTGGATGAAATCTTTCCCCTTGATGGAGAGATCAATGCCTCAGGGGCACAGGGTGAAGGTAAGGCCAGGAGGTTCCAAGTGGATCTCAGGGGAAAACAAAATCAAACAGAGGGTGGTGTTAGCCTGGAGCTCAGCACCTATAAGTCATGTAGAGACTGAGCGCCTCATAATAGGTATGAAGTATCCTTGCAAGGGCAAGTCACACAAGGCAATGGATCATGTGCTGGCACATGAGACTGGAATAGTTAGGTGGCTGTTATTGATAGGCGTGAATTGGATGGATCAAAGGGACTTTTTCCTGTGCTATATAAGGTGATTCTGTGAAAACGGTTATAAATAATGCCTTATTCATGTAAATCCACAGATGCTCTGTTTATCTCAGTTCCCACAACACTT
Organism: Chiloscyllium plagiosum; assembly: GCF_004010195.1. Taxonomy (NCBI): domain Eukaryota; kingdom Metazoa; phylum Chordata; class Chondrichthyes; order Orectolobiformes; family Hemiscylliidae; genus Chiloscyllium; species Chiloscyllium plagiosum. The sequence goes on along the minus strand of NW_025174983.1, from coordinate 946 downwards.
ACCAACACTTGGCATTTCTTTGCTCTTGTGTGACCCGCTGTGTTGAACCTCACAGTAGATTTCACTGGGGCAATCTACCACTGACCCAGGCAGGGTTAACTGGCTGCTCAGGGTGTAGGTTCCCTTCTTGTTTCTCACTGATGGGTAAGTCTTCAATCCAGTCGTGATCAGCTCCTCACCTTTCTTCCAGGTTACCTTGGTGACGTCAGGGGAATAGTCCATCGCCAAACAACCAAAGATCACAGAACCGGTGTTGTGCTCCTGACAGGAGGAGACCAGGCCATAAAGCGTGGGGGGAGATGGTGTCTCTACAATAGAATGACCAATTGAGCATGTTAGTTTCTGTTAATTTGACCTTATCAAATGTATCCTCATCTGTAAACGTTTGCCAGTATGCACCCGCTGAAGTTTACAGCATAACTGGAGTTTATTTTTGTTTCCTACCAATTGCTGGCCCTCTACCTTGACCATTACCATAATTAAGGAAGAAGAACATCCTTATCCCACACCAGTATCTGATTGAAGATCTCACCAACTGACACTTTCACTGGATTGCTGTGAAGAGCAGAGACGTTTCACAAAATACAAACCAAGGAAATGCAGATTCATCGAAATTCTACAGTGTGTGCAAACAGGCCATTTGGCCCAACAAGTCCACACCCACCCTCTGAAAAGTAACGCATCCAGACCCATTCCCCTACCCTATTATGCTACAGTTAACCCTGACTAATGCAGCTAACCTCCCAATCACTGAACACAACATTTACAATTCCCCCAACTTACACATCTTTGGAGTGTGGGAAGAAATGCACACAGACGTGGGGAGAAAGTGCCAACTCCACACAGACAGTCACCCGAGGCTGGAATGGAACCCGAGTCCCTAGCACTGTGAGGCAGCAGCACTAACCACGAAACCAGCGTGCTGCCCCACTAGGTGCCGTGCTGC
>NW_025174982.1:0-1945 GCF_004010195.1 Chiloscyllium plagiosum | reverse complement strand
CAGGGTTTGGTCAAGCTCTTGGACCTCCAAGAGCCTCATAATGTTTTCCATCCTCTCTTATCGCCGTTGTTGAGAGTTTTCAACATGCACACATTAGTACATTGCCAGATATTTGCCAGCTGCAACACGTTTAATTTCTAGATAATCCTAAATTTATCGTTGGGTGTCCTGTAATGGATGCATTCATACCAGATTCCATTACCTGCTTATTTGTGTTCCTGTGATTGAATACTCCCTGTACTGATATGTTGGCTGTCTTTACTGTTAGACACTGATTACCCTCTTAATTTTACTAGAATCGTTTCCTGGAATGCTTTCGCGACAGTTTTTTATACAGGTAAACCATTAATACAAGATCAACACATGAGATTCACTAATTAATTGTGGTCTCAGCTTTCCTTATCTCTGTCTTCAGCTGAATCAACTGCAGCTGTATAATCTCTCTTAGTTATGCTACTTTGGATTTACTATTTGGAGCTACTATTCAACTTGTGAAGAGCACAGTTATCAATTATTATCCCAATCTTTGAGCCTTTCTTTGGCGAGCTGTGGCACATTTTATGCTGCTCAATTATGTACAGACTGAACAGTCCCTTCCTTTTGGAAAGATCTGCCATGAAAAAAACCGAAAAGCTGAATTTGGTGTCAATTATTTGTCCAGTATTTTTTACCTCATGGTGCTGGCAGTCACGTGTTTTGAGGAATCACAGTTAATCACACAAAATCTTTTCATCCTGGATTGTGTTCTTTTCGCATTTTCAGTTCTTCCTTTCTCTGGGTTCATAATTTCCTGTTAAGTCTATGTCATTGAAGTGACATACAAAACATCATCCTGCATAATAGGGCCAATTGCCACTTAATCCCGAGTGATTAGATTACATTACAGTGTGGAAACAGGCCCTTCGGCCCAACAAGTCCACACCGACCCGCCAAAGCGAAACCCACCCATACCCCTACATTTACCCCTTACCTAACACTACGGGCAATTTAGCATGGCCAATTCACCTGACCCTGCATATCTTTGGACTGTGGGAGGAAACCGAAGCACCCGGAGGAAACCCACGCAGACACGGGGAGAACGTGCAAACTCCACACAGTCAGTCGCCTGAGGCGGGAATTGAACCCGGGTCTCAGGCGTTGTGAGGCAGCAGTGCTAACCACTATGCCACCGTGCCGCCCACAAGTCCGAGATGAATCGCTATCCTGATCCATTGGTGAATAGTGACATTCTTTCCTCAGTTACATACTTTCTCCCACCACCTTTCTTTCTGAAATTCTCATTGTCTCTCTTCTTGAAGAACTTCGTTTTCCTTTGTAGCTGATGGCGCAATTGTACTGTATGACTTATCTTATGTCTTGATTTGTACAGTTACGTGCGGAATCGGGGCCGTTGCCACTTCCCTCACTCCATAAGTCTATCATTAAGCTTATCAAACACTGTAAGGACATGCGGTTGTCCTTGTTTGACGTGCATCATCGGAACTTGGCATTTAGTGAATGGTATGCAGAGAGTGAAGCAACGTTACCAAATAGTATAGGACAATTTAAGCTTCCAAATTCATGTGACATTTTGGTCGTAAATATCCAATACTGTCCTCTTCCCCCTGCCAATGTCCTGAGCGATTGCAATCTTTGGCTGCCTGGGTGATTTTCATCACGCTCCTCACAGTCCAATCCACCTATATCTAGGTCCCCCCCAGTCAAATTTGGTGTGAACGTGTGGCAGTCCATCGTATTTGTTTGCATTCCAAAAGAGGTGACCTCAAGGAATATTTGATTTCGATTTATTGCATTTGTGCATTCAGAGCTTGTACCGAGAAAAGTCATTTCTTTGGACAACACCAATATTTCCAATCTGGTAAGGAGTATATGGTCCTGTCCCTGGATTTATTACGGGGATCGACAGAACGATCACCTTTGACGTGACAAGACCTACACCTGGGGA
>NW_025174981.1:0-1945 GCF_004010195.1 Chiloscyllium plagiosum | reverse complement strand
TTCATTGGACGAGGTACTGCGTACAAGAGTTGGTAGGTCATATTACAATTGTATCGGAGTTTGGCTTGGCCACATTTGGAATACCACATACAGTTCTGGTTGCCACATTACCAGAAGGATGTGGATGCTTTGGAGAGGGTGCAGAGGAGGTTCACCAAGATTGCCTGGTAGGGAGGGCGCGAGTTATGAAGAGAGGTTGAGTAGATTAGGATTATTTTCATTAGAATGTTGAAGATTGAGGGGGGTCCTACAAAATCATGAGAGGTGTAAACAGGGTGGATAGCAAAAAGCTCTTTCCCAGAGTGGAGGACTCAATTACTAGGAGTCATGAGTTCAAGGTGAGAGGGGAAAGGTTTAAGGGAGATATGCATGGAAAGTTCTTTACGCAGAGGGTGGTTGGTGCCTAGAATGCGTTGCCAGTGGAGGTGGTAGAGGCCAGCATGATAGCATAATTAAAGGTGTATCTAGACAGATACATGAATGGGCAGGGAGCACAGGGATACAGGTCCTTGGAAAATAGGTGACAGGTTTAGATAGAGGATCTGGATCGGTGCAGGCTGAGAGGGCCGAAGGGCCTGTTCCTGTGCTTTTCTTTGTTCTTTGAACTGAGGAAGCTTAATTGAACAGAGTGATCTTGGGGTGCTTGTCCACTGATTCCTGAATGTGGCAAAACAGGTTAACAGAGCAGTTATGAAGGCACAGGGAACACTTTCCTTGGTCATTTCATGTATTGGGTTATTAAAACAGGAGGATATGCTGTAGTTAAGCAGAACATTGGTTAGGCCACAGCTGGAATACTGTGTGCAGTTCAGGTCACCACACTGTAGGAAGGAGGTGGTTGCACTGGATGGAGTACAGAAGAGAATCACCAGGATGTTGCGTGGGATGAAATTTCTCAGTGATGAAGAGAAATTGGATCAGCTCAGGGTTATTTTCTTCAGAGCAGAGAAAGTGGAGGGGGGGATCTGATAGAGGTGTATCAGGTTATGAGGGGAATGGACACGGTGGATAGAAAGCAGCTGTTCTCCTTCATGGGAGGGTCAATAACAAGTTGGCTCACATTCAATGTGAAAGATAGGAGACTTCAATATGTTTTTAGGAAAATGTTTTTCACCCAGAGGGTGGTATGGGTCTGGAAGGCACAGCCTGGGAGGCTAGTTGAGGTGGGAAAACACCAAAATTTTAAAAAGTACTTGGGTGAGCAGTTGAAATGTCATAACATTCAAGCTCGGGGCCTCATGTTGGAAAGTGGGACTGGTGTAGGTTTAGTGTAGTTTGGCTGGTATGCAGTTAATGGGCTGAAGAGCCTCTTCTGTACTGTGTGATTTTATGATTCTGTTGGGTGCAGTTTTGATCTCCTTATCTGAGGAAGGATGTTCTGGCTGTGGAGGGAGGGCAGTGAAGTTATACCAGACTGATTCCTGGGATTCCTTAGATCTGATGAGAAACTGGATCAGTTAGGACTATATTCACTGGAGGTGAGAAGATTGAGAGGAATCACATTGAAACCTTCAAAATGTGAACAAGACAAAACTGGAAAAACAAGGAAAGGTGTTCCTGATGACTGGGGAATCCAGAACCAGGAATTACAGTTTAAAGAAAAGGGAAAGGCCATTTCAGACTGAAATGAGGAGACATTTCTTTAGCCAGAGCCTGGGAAGCTAGTGGGACATTCTGTCACAGGAAGCACCTGAGCCTAAAACAGTCAATGTTTTCAAGAAGAGGATAGATATAGTTCAAAGGGCTGAATGGCCTCCTCCTGCTCCTAGTTCCTTTGTTTCTATGTTTGACAGACTGTTCATAAACATGGAAACATATGGAATTATAGAGTCATAGAGTCATCAAGTCCTACAGCACAGAGACAGGCCCTTTAGCCCAAACTGGACCGTGCTGACCAAAATATCCATCCAAGCTAACCCCATTTCCTAGCCCTTGGCCCATGTCC
>NW_025174980.1:0-1944 GCF_004010195.1 Chiloscyllium plagiosum | reverse complement strand
CGATGCTGATAGAGTGGGATATTGCTGATAGAGCCGGACAATATTGATCGAGTGGGACGATGCTGATAGAGAGGGATGATGCTAATAGAGAGGGACAACCCTGATAGAGTGGGACGATGCTGACAGAGAGGGATGATGCTGATAGAGTGGTACGATGCTGATAGAGTGGGACAATGCTGATAGAGTAGGCAATGCTGATCGAGTGCGACAATGCTGATCGAGTGGGACAATGCTGATAAAGTGGGACGATGCTGATAGAGTGAGATGATACTGATAGAGTGGGACAAAGCTCTTCTAGTGGGAAGATGCTGATAGAGTGGGCCAATGCTGATAGAGTGGGACAATGCTGATCGAGTGGGACGATGTTGATAGAGTGGGACGATACTGATAGAGTGGGACGATGCTGACAGCGTGGGATGACACTAATAGAGTGGGACGATACTGATAGACTGGGACAATGCTAATTCAGTGGGACGATATTGAGTGAGACGAGACTGATAGAGTGGGACGATGCTGATAGCATGGGATGATACTGATAGAGTGGGACATTGCTGATAGAGTGGGACAATGCTGATAGAATGGGACGATGCTGATAGAGTGGGACATTGCTGACAGATGGGGGGGGTGCTGATAGAGTGGGATGGTGCAGATAGCGTGGGACGATGCTGATAGAGTGGTACAATGCTGATAGCGTGTGACGATGCTGCGAGATTTGGACAATACTGTTAGAGTGGGACGATGCTGATAGAGTGGGATGATGCTCACAGAGTTGGATGATGTTGATAGACTGGGATGACACTGATAGAGTGGGACAATGCTGATAGGGTGTGACGATGCTGCTGGATTGGGACAATACTTATGGAGTGGGACGATGCTGATGGAGTGGGATGATGCTCATAGAGTGGAATGCTGTTGATAGACTGGGATGACACTGATAGAGTGGGACAATACTGATAGAGTGAGACGATGCTGATAGATTGGGATGATGCTCATAGAGTGGGGCGATACTGATAGAGTGGGAAGCTACTGACAGAGTGGGACGATGCTGACAGAGTGGGACAATACTAATAGAGTGGTACATTGCTGATAGAGTGGGACATGGTTGATAGAGTGTGATATGGCTGATAGACTGCGACGACGCTGATAGTGTGGGACAAGGCTGATTCAGGGGATGACGCTGATAGAGTGAGACAATGCTGATAGAGACGGATGCTACTGATAGAGTGGGAGATTGCTGATATAATGGGACAATACTGATCGAGTGGAACGATGCTGTTAGAGAGGAATGATGCTGATAGAGTGGGACAACACTGATAGAGTGGGACGATGCTCATAGAGAGGGACGATGCTGATAGAGTGAGACGATACTGATAGAGTGGGAAGCTACTGACAGAGTGGGACGATGCTGACAGAGTGGGACAATACTAATAGAGTGGTACATTGCTGATAGAGTGGGACATGGTTGATAGAGTGGGATATGGCTGATAGACTGCGACGACGCTGATAGTGTGGGACAAGGCTGATTCAGGGGACGACGCTGATAGAGTGAGACAATGCTGATAGAGATGGATGCTACTGATAGAGTGGGACATTGCTGATATAATGGGACAATACTGATCGAGTGGAACGATGCTGTTAGAGAGGAATGATGCTGATAGAGTGGGACAACACTGATAGAGTGGGACGATGCTCATAGAGTGGGACGATGCTGATCGAGTGGGCCGAAGCTGATAGAGTGGGATGATACTGATAGTTTGGGACGATGTTGATAGAGTGAGAGGATGCTACAGAGTGGGGCGATACTGGTAGAGTGGGACATTGCTGATAGAGTGTGACATGGCTGATAGACTCCAACGATGCTGAAAGAGTGGGACAATGCTGTTTCGGGGGACGATGCTGATAGAGGGACATTGCTGATAGAGTGGGACGATGCTGATAGAGAGG
>NW_025174979.1:0-1944 GCF_004010195.1 Chiloscyllium plagiosum | reverse complement strand
AGGGGCAATATCTGCAATGCAATTCTGCTGTCTCTTCCCTAATTCTCACTGCGACCCATTCACCCATCAGCCCTGCACTCAGTGACCTAACCTGGTTTCTGATGTGGAAATACTTCCATTTTCAAACTCTCATTCTACTGAGGGTCTGTCTCCCCGGGTCTTGCTTCCAATCTGACACATTCCGCAAAAGCATATAACTGATCTTAATTCAAATATTTAATTCACCTGAATCTTTTTCCTTGAGAAATGCCATCTTCTGTGTTCAAAGTGAATGTGTTTCCTTTGATTCTCTCCCTGACCATGATTAAGAGCTCTGTAGTGTCAGCGATGCCAGCCTTATGTAGTTTCAGAGCCAATTAATTCTCTGGATTCCCAATCATCTTCACACATTGCATGTTTTCTCTTTTGGTTTGATGCCTTGTAACTCATGGCTGCCTCGTCCTCCCATGAGTATGTTTCATGTGCTTGGGGTTGCATTTCTGGTATTATCTTCCAAATTATCCCCACAAACTTCTGCTATTGCGGCTCCACGGTCTTTCCTGCTCAGCTCCCCTTCCAATTAAAACTGGTCAGCTCCTCCCGCATGACTTTGTAGTTACATTGTTTAATTATAACCACATTACATCTTGAAGAGAGCATTGCGTATAAACTGAAAGAAGGAGTTTTGAGAGATGGGCCACGAAGAATAATTGGTGGATTTCTTAACTAGATACAAAGAGAGAACGAGAGAGAGAAAGGATATAGATATGGAGATGTGGAAAATGAGAAAACTATATTATCGAAAGAAGTAGATATACTTCCCTCAATGTTTTGGCAATGCCTGTGTCCTGTGGTCCTTTGTACAGTGCACATACAACAGAGCAATATGTTCAAATGCTGGGTCTGATGCCTAAACATTTATCTCCAACAATGTAACAGACACTAGATTTGGAAAGAACCCAGCAGGCCAACATAATCAATTCCTGGTAGAAAGGGGATTAACTGAAATAAGTTGGGAAACCAGAACCAAGAATTTATAACACACATCCTGATAAGAATGAGAGACTAGAGTTGGGAATCCCAGAAAAGGGGGAAAGTTGAGAGAAAGGGAAGGTATCACTTCAGATGAGGATCAAATAATGTTTTAATGCTTTATAAATATTATACATCGTGTGCATCCCTTTTCGTTAACTGTGTCTCCGTTGTTCATTCAGACTGTGTTGTACACATGTGAAAAATCTTCCTTATCTCAACACACACTGATTAAACAGTGTATGGAAAATCATTTTTCCTCCATTTCAGTCTGCCCTGTTTTCATGCTAGCAGGATATATGAATACCAACTGGCCACCAAAAGACATGACCCACTCTCACTAGTTTCCATACATACAGAAAAAAGGACACCACGTTGACTGTGACAACACACACTTCCTAGGACAAAGCCACACACGGAAGTTCTTAGAAGCATGACATTCTAGCCAGAAGTACATCAATAAACACATCAATTTAAATCCTATCTACCTTCCCTTGAACAAAAAAACTGGAAATGACATCACGCAACTTACGAAACCAAGACCTAGAAATAGAAAGACACGACATACCACCAGTGTGTCACCAGAGACTCTCACTGATAATGTTACCCATTCATGGTGACGAAACATCTGAAAACAAACCTTCAAGCTCAGCGAGTTAACATACATACTTATAAATTGTTATTTTTCTCTTAATCATGGAATTTGTGACTACTTTGTCACTCATGTTTTAACAGATAACGAGGTGAGGTGAGCTTTTCTGGGTGTGTGGTTTTAATTAACAGAGGGTTTCAACATCAACATCATAACAGTTTGAGGGCTTGTCGTATGGGATTTAGACAGATTTGAACAGATTTGGGGTACAAAAGGATCCAGTAGATTCCATCACTTGGCAGTTAGTAACCTAGATCTTCAAATAAAACAGGTGAGAAAAT
>NW_025174978.1:0-1944 GCF_004010195.1 Chiloscyllium plagiosum | reverse complement strand
TATTGCAGTCTTCAGTGTTTGTTCCTGCATTACCGCAGACATTAGTATTTGTTCTTGCATTATCATAGTTTTCAGTGTTTGTTCCTGCATTCATGAAATCTTCAGCATTTGTGCCTGCATTATCACTGTCTTCAGGATTTGTTCCAGTAAAACTCCAGTCTTCAGTATGTGTTCTGCAATTATTGCAGTCTTCAGAATTTTTTGCTGCATTATCACAGTCTTCAGTGTTTGTTCCAGCATTATCAGAGTCTTCATTGTGTGTTCCCATATTAGCACAGACTTCATTTTTTGTTCCTGCAATATCACAGTCTTCAGTTCCTGCTTTACCGCAGTCTTCCGTGTTTGTTGCTGCATTGTCAGAGTCTTCTGTGTTTGTTCCCGTATTATCACAGTCTTCAGTGTTTGTTCCTGTATTACCGTAGTCTTCAGTGTTTGATCCTGCATTATCACAGTCTTCAGTGTTTGTTGCTGCTATCCTGCAGTCTTCCGTGTTCGTTTCTGCATTGTCAAAGTCTTCATTGTTTGTTCCTGTATTACCGCAGTCTTCAGTGTTTGTCCCTACATTATCACAGTCTTCAGTGTTTGTTCCTGCATTATCACAGTCTTCAGTGATGTTTCCTTAATTAACGCAATCTTCAGTGTTTGCTCCTGCACTATCGCAGTCTTCAGTGTTTGTTTCTTCATTTTCGCGGCGTTCAGTGTTTGTTCCTTCATGATCACACCCTCCAGTGTTTGTTACTGTATTATCACAGTCTTCACTGCTTGTTTCGTTTTTACTGCAATCCTCAGTGTATGTTCCTGCATTATCACAGTCTTCAGTGTTTTTTCCTGTGTTATCGCCACCTTTAGTGTTAGTTCCTGCGATATCAATGTCTTCACTGCTTGTGCCTGTATTACCACAGTCTTCATTGTTTTTTCCTGCATTATCACAGAATTTCAGTGTTTGTTCCTGCATTACTGCCATCTTTCATGTTTGTTCCTGCATTATCGCAGTCTTCACTGTTTGTTCCTGCATTACTGCAGACATCATTGTTTGTTCTTGCATCATCATAGTCTTCAGTGTTTGTTCCTGCATCATCACAGTCTTCCAGGTTTGTTCCTGCATAACTGCAGTCTTCAGTGTTTATTCCTGAAGTATCGCACTCTTCAGTGCTTGTTCCTGCATAACTGCAGTCTTCTGCGTTAGTTCCTGCATTGTCAAAGTCTTCATTGTTTGTTCCCGTATTAGCACAGACTTCATTCTTTGTTCCTGCAATATGACAGTGTTTAGTGTTTGCTCCTGCTTTACTGCAGTCTGCCGTGTTCGTTTCTGCCTTGACAAAGTCTTCAGTGTTTGTTCCCGTATTATCATAGTCTTCAGTGTTTGTTCCTGTATTACTGCAGTCTTCCATGTTCGTTTTCTGCATTGTCAGAGTCTTCATTGTTTGTTCCCGTATTAGCACAGACTTCCTTGTTTGCTCCTGCATTATCACAGCCTTCAGTGTTTCTTCCTGCATGATAACAGTCTTCAGTGATGTTTCCTTAATTTACGCAGTCTTCAGTGTTTGCTCCAGCACTATCACAGTCTTCAGTGCTTGTTTCTTTTTTACTGCAATCCTCAGTGTTTGTTCCTCCATTATCACAGTTTTCAGTGTTTGTTCCTGGATTATCGCAGTCATCAGTGTTTCTTCCTGCATTACTGCAGACATCAGTGTTTGTTCTTGCATTATCACAGTCTTCAGTGTTTGTTCCTGCGTTCATGAAGTCTTCAGTGTTTGTTCCTGCATTATCATCATCTTTAGCGTTTGTTCGTATCTTACCGCAGTCTTCAGCATTTGTTCCTGCATTGTCACAGTCTTCAGGATTAGTTCCTGCTTTACTGCTGTCTTCTGTGTTTATTCCTGAAGTATCACACTCTTCAGTGCTTGTTCTTGCATAACTGCAGTCTTCTGCGTTAGTTCCTGC
>NW_025174977.1:0-1944 GCF_004010195.1 Chiloscyllium plagiosum | reverse complement strand
TCATCCAAAGTGCATCACCTCATATTTATCAGGTTAAAAAAGCCACCATTGATCTGCCCATCTGACCATTCCACCTTTCGCTTCCTGTGACATAAGACATTCCTCCTCACTGCCAACCTCCGTCCAAACATTGCGTAATGTTCAACTCATAAATGAAGGATGGTCTGGTTAGTACACTGAACACCGGTTGGAGTCAGCAATAGTAGCCAATTACACAGCAAATGAAGAGATTCATTCCACCTTTCCAGCATCTTACTCAGGAACAGCAGAACTATATTCAGACGCTGTTACACCAGAACAGGACGAGGCTATTCAGCCCCCTGGAGCCTGATGCATTGTTGCAGGAGAAGGCCAATCAGCCCCTCGAGTCTATAACATTGAACTCAGAGTAGGCCAAACAGCATCAGTATCCTAATACACAGCAACAGGATCAATTCATTCTGCGTTCTCAATCTATAACAGAGGAACTTAAAGAGGCCACGAAGTGACTGGAGATGGTTACACTGAGCCTATTACACTGGATTAGAGAGGAATATGAAACAATTTGAGACTTTTTAACGGAAAGGTGAAGAAAAATCAGTCATGTGGCTAATCAATGGGAATACCAGAAAACCAATCATTCATTAAATTCTATTTCAGGCATGCAGGAGAAGACCCTTCAGTATCTCACGCCGGTTAGGGAGGAATATGAGAAGGCTCTTCAGCCTGTCAAACTGTTAAATAGAAAACGAGGATTCCATAAGCCCTGAAAACTCTTAAAAATCAACAGGCGGGGGATAACAGGCCTTCGGCCTGTTACTGAGGAACAGGAGCAGGATATTCTGGTCATCGAAACTATAATGTCAGAACACCAGGAGGACATTCAGCCAAGCCGGTTTATAAACCAGGAAATGAATAAATCCATTCAGCCACTCATGACCCTTCAACAGCAATCAGAGAAGTTCTTTTTAACGCCTTGTACACGTTACACTGGAATTGAAAGGGATCGTAGAGGTTTTAGGAAGGGAAGGACTTAGAATAATCAACTTTACAAGGGAATAAAATGTAGTCAGCGAACTATTCGAACTGATGGTAAAGTGTTGGAATCCATTTTTAAGGAAGTTATAACCGGACATTTTCAAAGACGAACCACAAACCACTAGAGCAGCATGGTTTAATGAAGGATAAATCATGTTGAAGTTATTTGCTCCTGTTCTTTAAAGATGAGACATGCAAGGAGGATAATGGATGAATCTGGAATTGTAATATATCTAGACTTCCAGAAGACATTGAATAAAAGGTTATTCCGCAACATAAGTTTACGAGTAATTAATTAGATTAAATCTAGGATTGCTGAAACAACAAATTGCTGAGAGATGTAAACCAGTAGTAAATTTGTAGTTTTCTGATTGGCTAACTTTGGTTTGCCAAAGAGTGCAGACGTCAGGCCCAAACTGCTTGCAAAACAGTTACTTGGATGAGGCGATAGAAAATACTGTAGATAAATTTTCAGATGACAAGAACATGCGAAAGTTCATTGCAATGAAAACGAAAGAAATGTATAAGTATATATGGATAGGTTAGGTGAATGGGTCAACATTTGGCAGTGAAACTTAGCATCAATAAGCACGAGGTTATGAATTATTGTGAGTGCAATACAAAGGCAACTTGTTATGTAAATTGACAGTAACTTCAGTGCAGTTAAGTGCAGATGGATCTTGGTGACCTCGTGTATATCATAGCAAACTTGCACGAATGTACAACTGTCAATGCAAAAGGCAAGCTCAATTTCAGTGTTTATTTCTGTAAGAATAGAGTATAGAAGTAGGGAGGTTTTGCTGCAACAATGCAAGGTTTTATTGAGACTGAAACTTGAATATTGGTTACAGTTTTGGTACCCCAACTGGAGGAAGGATGTAGTTGCATTGGAGACATTGAAGAAGATGTTCTCTGGTTTGATTTCGG
>NW_025174976.1:1417-1944 GCF_004010195.1 Chiloscyllium plagiosum | reverse complement strand
CGGTGGTTGTTTCTTCTATTAATTTGCTTCCAAATCAACCTAGGGATGAGAACGAGAAAATTGATCTTCTACAGAGTGTTTAACTGTAGAATTTAATGCAACCTTTATTCTCATCGCTCTAGCTCTTTCAAGCAAACTTAACAAAAGAGTCTGTGTCCATCCTGCAGATGAAAAAAGATCTTCAGATCTGACTATTGCAGTGAATGACATAAAGAATAAGCTGCAGGTGCGCATAAAACAGAAATGTTACAATGCACAGTGCCAAAAGCTTGTCTAAAAGTAATGATGTACTAGCCTTATGCACAATACATTAGATTAGATTACTTCCAGTGTGGAGACAGGCCGTTCATCCCAACAAGTGCATAACGACCATCCGAAGAGCAACCCACTAACACCCATTCCCCAACATTTTATCCCTTCACCTAACACTACGGGCAATTTAGCATGGCCAATTCGCCTAACCAATACATTTTTGGACCGTGGGGGAAAACCGGATCACCCGGAGGAAACCCAAGCAGACACGTGGA
>NW_025174976.1:0-1326 GCF_004010195.1 Chiloscyllium plagiosum | reverse complement strand
ATGGCCAGATCAATGACCCAAAAAGAACCTAACGCTGGAATATGTGAATGCTGCACTTTGGAAGAAAAAAAACAGATCGAGAGTACTCAACCATGAAGATTAGCTAGATTTGCTTTTTGAACAGAGAAGGTTGAAGAATGAACCTGACAGAGATCGTGAGAGGTATGGATAGAGTGAACAGACAGTAACTGTTCCACTTAGTAAATGAGTTGAAAACTAGGGGACACAGGATTAAAGTGAAAAACAAGACATTGTGAAAGTATTTGTGGAATCTGCTTTCAACAAAGAGGATGGTATGTAGCCAGAATGCATTGTCTGGGAGGGTTGTTGAAGAAGGCAACATTACAAATTCTGAAAAGTACTGACATCATGAGGGACATAAGGAGAAAGGATGTGTTGGTACGCTAACTGATAATAAGGTGGACAAATCCCCAGGACTGGATGGAATCAATCCCAGGTTGCCTTTGGATGTGAGATAGGAAATAGCAGGGGCTGTGACAGAGATCTTTGGCGCCTCTTTAAACACAGGTGAAGATCCAGAGGACTGGAGCATTTTTAATGTTGTTCCCCTGTTCAAGAAGTGTTCTCAGGATATTCCAGGTAACTACAGACCTGTGTGCCTGATGTCAGTTGTGGGAAAGTTGGTGGAGAAGGTACGGAGGGATATGATCCATTTCTATTTGGTAGATAATGATCTTAACAGTGAAGGCAACATTTTTACCCTGAAGGTGGCTGCACAAGCAGATAGAGTGATCAAGAAGTCATATGGTATGCTCGCCTTCTTCGGACGTGATATTGAGTATAAGAGCTGGCACGTTATATTAAAATGTACAATACATTGGTTCGGCCGCATTTAAATACTGTGTACAGTTCTTCTCACCATATTACCAAAATAACGTGGACGACTTGGAGAGGGTGCAGAGAAGGTTTACGAGGATGTTGCCTGGTATATCTATTAAGAAAGGTTGAGTAGGTTAGGTTATTTTCATTAGAAAAAAAGGATTGAGGGGGTACCTGATTAAGGTTTACAAAATCATGACGAACAAAGATAGGATGGATAGAGACATGCTTTTTCCTAGGGTGAAGGATTCAATAACTAGAAGTCACGCTTTCAAGATGAGAGGTAGAAAGTTTAAGGGGTTTTCAAGCGGTAAGTTATTCACACAGAGTGTGGTGGGCTTTTTGAACGCGTTGCCCGCAGAGATGGCAGAGTCAGGCATGGTAGATTCATTTAAGATGCGTCTGGACAAATGCATGATTAGGTGGGGAGCAGAGATATACAGAAGCTTAGGGATTGACCGACAGGTTTGGACAATACATTTGGAT
>NW_025174975.1:0-1944 GCF_004010195.1 Chiloscyllium plagiosum | reverse complement strand
ACCTGCTGTTCTTTTCCAGCACCACTCTAATCTTTTCTATTCATGAGCTTATCCAAATGTCTTTTAACATTGTAATTTTTCCCACGTCCACCACTTCCTCAGGAAATTTATTCCACACAAGATCCACCGTTGGTATAAAAGATTTCCCCCTCATGTCTTTTTTAAATCTCTTTTCTCTCGCCATAACAATGTGCCCCCTAGTTTTGAAATCCCCCTCCCAGGGAAAAGACACCTCCCATTAACTCTATCTATAACCCTCATTATTTTATAACTTCTACAAGGTCATGATTCCAGTCCCATAGCAATGTGGAAGGAGTCAACTACTGTCTGAGCAATAAATGCTGGGTTGTTCATGAGTGAATAGAGAAAGAGATTGCTTGTTGATCTGGAGTCACAGATAGGCCAAACCAGTTAAAAGTGAGCAATTTCTTTCCCTGAAGGTGGGATTTTATTTTATGAAATTGATGGTGGATACATAGTAGGTTAGCTTTTGATTCCGGTGGCTTATTAATTCAATGCAACAATATGTGGGATGTAGTGCAAAATCCTGGTTTTCGTACAGTAACAATGTAGGGCAGATAGGGTGCCATGTTCCATTCACTGAAGCCTAGCAGTGAAGGATGGAATTACAGGCTTGTTTCACTTGCTTTTATAAACCTTTACTTAAAGAGATACATGATACAGACAGTTCCTTCTCTCGCCACCACCAAGTCAGTCTACTCCTGTTTATAGAAACATAAGTGAATCAACAGTTAGAGCATCCAAATAAAACATAGGGAGTAAGGTAATGTGGGGGAGCAAGAGTTATTTGCTCAGTGAGGTATCAGTAGAACTGTTTTAGTAAATTAGATGGAGTCTTAAATGATATGAGAAATTTGAGCTGTCAACAGCTTCCATTCATACTGAGTAAGTGGTAAATGTTTCAAAGGTGCTTCAGTTAACTGTGCTCCACCTCCTCTCCAGTTAGCCCCATTGATGGTTGGAAGGTTACTGCTCCATGGCTTTTTTCCTAATTTTCACTGTGGTGCAGAGTGAGGAGACAGCCCCTGAAGTCTACCTCTGCTGTTGGTGCTACTCAGACTGACACATTAACCATTTAGATAAACCTCTTGACCTGACAACCCCCAACTCCAGAGGCAGAATTTTGATTGATTGATCTATTGTTGTCACTTGTACCGAGACACAGTGAAAAGTGTTTTGTGTGCTATACAGGCAGATTGCAGCATACAAAGTGCATTCAGGGTAGCAGAACATAGTGCAGAATATAGTGCTACAGCTGCACAGAAGGTGCAGAGAGAGAGAGAGAGAGATCAACATTAACATTTGAAAGCCTGTTCAGAAGTCTGATAACAACGGGGAAGAAGCTGTTCATGAATCTGTTCGTATGTGTATTCAAACTTTTATACAACGAGACTCACAGATTTGGCTATGATCAAAGGTTTTTTTAAAGCAAGAGGTTTTAATGGCTGACTTACACATGGAGAGAGAAAGAGAGGGAGAAAGGGATTGATAGGTATGAGAACACTATTTAGCAATTCAAGATAATCATAGAATCAAGAATCATACAGTACAGATGAAACTCTTTGGGCCATCAAGTCTGATCCACCAAAATAATCACTAGCCACACTAGTCCCACTTTCCTGCACTAGGCCCATAACCTTGAATGTTATGACCCTTCAAGTGTTCACCTAAATGCCTTTTAACAGCTATGAGACTTCCTATCCCAACTACCCTCCCAAACAGTGCATTCCAGATTGCCACCACCTTCTGGGTGAAAGTATTCTTCCTTAAATCCCACTAAACCTCCTGCCTTTCACTTTAAAATGGTGCCCCCTAGTTTTTTTAGATTAGATTAGATTACTTACAGTGTGGAAACAGGCCCTTCGGCCCAACAAGTCCACACCGACCCGTCGAAGCGCAACCCACACATACCCCTACATTTAC
>NW_025174974.1:0-1944 GCF_004010195.1 Chiloscyllium plagiosum | reverse complement strand
TATCCACTCTGTCTAGACCCTCCATGATAAACCATCTGAAGATTTGACTATACCCCTGACTGTAGAGGCAATGTTAGAGAAGAGGTTAAAAAGGAAATTAGAGGCACAATGAATAAAGGTCCAGCTGTAATTATCAATTACTTTAATCTGTTTTTAGATTGGGCAAATCAAATTAGTAATAATATGGTAGAGGAGGAATTCATGAAGTGTGCACTAGATGGTGTTCTGGCTCTCTACGCTGAAGATTTAATTAGAGAACAGGCTATCCTCAATTTGTTATAGCATAATGAAAAAGGAGTACTTGGCAAATTAGCTGTGCAGAACCCCTTAGGGATGAGTGACCATAATATAATAGAATTCCTCATCAGAATGAGAGGCATGCAAGTGATTCTGAGGCTAAGGTTCTGAATCAAGGTAGAGGAAACTACAATGGTATGAGGCAAAAGCTGGCTATGATAAGTTGAGAAATGTTATTAAAAGGGTGGGCAATGACAAACATTGAAGAGTGTATGGAGGAATTGGAACAAGTGTTCATCCCTGTTTGGATCAAAAATGCAATGGAAAACAATGGCATTACCATGGTAACAAGGGAAATTAGGGATAATATTAGATCCAAGTAAGAGACACAGACATTAGCCAAAAAAGTAGGAGATTTAAGGATTGTGAACAGTTTAAATACCAGCAAAGAAGGACAAAACAATTGATTGAGAGAGGGGAAATAGATTATGAATGGAAGCTTGCCAAGGATACGTGTAAGTGAATATGCTTACTACCTTCTTGTGGAGCAATGTGATATTCCTGCTTTAAGTTGTCTAAGTCTCTGAATAGCTTTGGAATTTCATTCTGATAACATCCCTGAAAGGTTCTTACCCCTTGCGAGAGGTCGAGGATCATAGCACATAATAAAGAGTCAAGAGTTTAAGACAGTGATGAGGAGAAATTTCTTCCCTCATAGGGTTGTGAATCTGTGGAAATCTTTACCACAGAGAATTGCTAAATTGCTTGGTCACTAAGTGTATTCAAGGCTGAGATAGTCAGGTTTTTAATCAATAAGTGAAGTGAGGGTTACGGGGAAAAAGCAGAAAAGTGGAGTTGGTGATTTTTGGATCTGCCATGATTTTGTTCAATGGTGGAGCAGATTTGATGGGCTGAATGGCTGATTTCTGCCCCTATGGCTCATGGTCTTACTGTAATGGACAATATAAACCTGTTAAAAATGCCTGTATTTATTCACTCAAATGCTGAGATTACTGACTGAATCTCACCTTTTCGATAAGAAAGTGTTTCTAGGAGCTTAATGTATGAGTTGAATGTTTCAATCAAAAAATCATACTCTGTCATATTTTCTTTCACCTTTGGTATGACACAACATCATCAGTTATTAGACCTAGGGTTTCCCTTCTTACTCTGAAAGTGTTTTTGTTTCTGTGTTTTTACCCTTTGGAATATTGCTAGTTGTGGCATGGCAATGAAATTACCGGAAGTTCTTTATTTTGCTGTTTGGAGTCCTTCCACACTGTCACCTTCTGTTCTAAGTTTCCTCCTTTTCCAAGTTTCTACTTGAATGCTTCCAAGATATTTTCCTGACTTCAGAGTCTCCCCTTCTTTAGCTGTATCTTGTGGAACGTCTCATCTCACCATGGATCCTGAATTTGAAGGGCCCTCGTTGCCACTATGCTTAATTTTCTGCTTAAAGTAATGCTGCTTCCAGCAGAATTGAATAGTTCTCCTTAGTAGCTCTGAGCCGTAGATGTCTCAACATTCCCTTTGTGTGAGGCTGGAGGCCAATGTTCCCTCTAGAGTGTACAGATGTGCTGGGATGGCCCATGCATGACCTCCGTTTCCAGACACAACTGCTTTGGATGTGAGCATAAGACGTATAGTTACTAAGTTTGCAGATGACACCAAAACTGTGGACAGCAAAGAAGGTTATCTCAGATTACA
>NW_025174973.1:0-1944 GCF_004010195.1 Chiloscyllium plagiosum | reverse complement strand
TCATCTTACATTGCCCTAAAATAAATAAAAAAATTAATGAATTCAAAATCCATATCTTTTCACGAAGACTCTGAACCATTTCTGAGCAAGGTGTTTGATCCCTCATCGTCAGCCTTTCATTTTTTTTTTGTTCTTCATTCCACTCGCTGTAGCGAGCCCGCTCCGAGGCTGTCTTCTGAAATGAGCCGATTCTAATCTTCGCGTTGCATCTTTTTGAACATTCCCACATTGTTGTGATATCGCCATCTCTCCGGGGAGCCTTTGTCCAGCAGAGCCCAGTAGGGGCAATGCCTACGTGAAATTCTAAGTGGGTTGTCGGGATAAAATGAAAATAGATTTGATGTGGTGAATGAAGGAGTCCACCTCCCGCGATGAGCCACTCTTCCTAAAGGGATTTATGAACCGCATTATTCCTCTTCAATTACTCCCCTTCCAGGCTTCCATGAATATTTGTGTTTTTTTTTAATTGACTGATGGAATTCCAGTATAAGTATGCACTATCTACTCCATCGAAAGTTCGGATGAATTTTTAAACCTGGTTATGGGTAACTGGGAGTTTTGGTGTTCATTTTAACAACTTCTTCTCCTCTAAAACAACAACCACAAAATACTCAATGAAAGTCAAACGCAAATAAGATATAGAGCATATGACGTCGCACCTTACGCAGTTAAAAAAAAAAACACTCCCACAGCATATTTGCACAAATGTAAATCAGAGTAAAGTTTATTCTTCTTTGTTCTGGTTGAACCTCTCGGGCCAGTACAGCTCGGTGTTTGGTACTAAGAAAACATTCGGTGTATTCGCCTAAAAACGAGATTCCCTCAATGCAGATATAGGACTTGATTACATTCAAAGTAAAAGAATCCCGACACGGTTCCACTGTTCCATCAAACAGCCCCATCCCTTGTTCAGAAGTAAAACAGAATAAATAATGAAATGCAAAATGATACAGTATACACAACATTGAACATTACAGCGCAGTACAGGCCCTTCGGCCCTCAATTTTGCGCCAACATGTCAGACCAATCTGAAGCCCATCTCACCGGCACTATTCTGTGTACGTCCATACATTTGTCCAATGACGATTTAAATGTACTTAAAGTTGGCAAAAGTACTACCGTTGCAGACAAAGCATTCCATTCCCTTACTACTCCCTAAATAAAGAAACTACCTCTAACATCTGTCCTTGATCTATCCCCTCAATTTAAAGCTATGCCCCATCGTGCTCGCTGTCACCAGACTTCGAAAAAGGCTCTCCCTGTCCACGCTATCTAACCGTCTGGTCATCTTATATGTCTCTATTAAGTAACCTCTCAACCTTCTTCTCTCCAACGAAGACAGCGTCAAGTCTCTCAGCCTTTCATCGTAAGACCTTTCCTCCATACCAGGCAATATCCCAGTAAATCTCTTATGCATCATTTCCAAATCTTCCACATCCTTCTTGTAATGCGGTGACCAGAACTGTCCACAATACTCCAAGTGCAGCTGCACCAGAGTTTTGTACAGCTGTTGCATAACTTCATGGTTCCGGAACTCGATCTCTCTATCAATAAAAGCTAAAACACTCTATGCTTCCTCAACAATCCTGTCAAAGTTGGTGGCAACTTTTAAGGATCTGTGTACCTGGACGACGAGATCTCTTTGCTCATCGACACTACGAAGGATCTTACCATCAGCCCAGTACTTTGGATTCTGGTTACTCCGACCAAAGTGAATCACCTCACACTTGTCCGCATTGAACTCCAATTTCCAGCTGTCCGCCCAGCTCTGCAGCTTATCTATGTCTGTCTGTAACCTACAACATCCTTCGTCACTATCCACAACTCCACCGACATCAGTGTCGTCTGCAAATTTACGAACTCACCCCTCTACGGCCTCATGGAGGTCGTTTGTAAAAATGACGAACAGCGGTGGACCCAACACCGATCCTTGCGGTACACCAC
>NW_025174972.1:0-1944 GCF_004010195.1 Chiloscyllium plagiosum | reverse complement strand
TCCACACAAACAAATTTCTGAGAATTCTCCGGTGTCCACAATGTCTAAAATTCTTCTGAAATCACTTCCTACGATTAATATAATCTTTAATTTATCATGTTAGCATTCATTAAGTCACTTGCCCTTTCCTTGTTGATTCTACCTTAAAGAAATCGACTTTTTTTTCAGACATTGCAGTATTTCTGCAGAGCTTCTGGTCTTGACCAGGTGTATCCAAGAACACAGCAAAATACGAGAGAAGATATTGCAGGGATCCTGGCTGATCTTTTTGCATCATCGCTGGCCACGGTGGAGGTCCTGGAAGACTAGAGGGTAGAGAACGCTGTGCCCTTGTTCAAGGAGGGCAGCGAAAAAGAACCTGGGGAGTGTAGACCAGTTAGCGTAACAACTGTGACATGAAAGTTCCTTGAGAAGGTTCGGAGAGACAACATATACATGCATTTGAAAAGACACGGATTCATAAGGAGCAGTCAGCACTGCTTTGTGCATAGGATATAATGGCTCACAATTCTTTCGCGTTCTTTTGAGGGAGTGACCTGGAATGTTGATGAGGTTAGGGTGGTAGACGTGGTCTATCTAGATTTCAGAAAGGCCTTTGATAAGGTTCCACATGATAGACTTCTCTGAAAGGTTGGATAACATGGAATCCAGGGGACTCTGGAAAATTGGATACTCAATTGGCTTGATGATAGAAAGCAGAGGCTAATACTGGAAGGATGCTTGTTGGACTTGAGGCCGGTGACTAGTGGAGTGTCTCAGGAATTGGTGCTGGGCCTATTACTGTTTGTTATCCACATCAATGATTTGGATGAGAATGTGAAAAGCATGATTAGTAATTAGGCTGATGACAATAAAATAGGCAGGACTGTGAACAGTGAGAAAGGTTATCAGAAATTGCAGCAGGACCTTTATCAGCTGGGGAAGTGGGCCGAGAAATGGCAAATGGAGATTAATATGTGGGATGTTGCTTTTTGAAAAGTCAAATCCAGGTTGAAATTTCCTGATGAATGTTAGACCCTGAAGGATTGTAGTGGAACAGAGTGAACTTGGTGCTCAGATCCGTGGTTCTCTGACAGTAGTTGCACGTAGACAGGGCAGTGAAAAAGGCTTTCGGCACATCGGACTTCATCAGTCAGGGCACTGAGTATAGACGTTCGAGAGTTATATTTCAGTTGGACAGGACGCTGGTGAGGCATGCACTTGGAGTGTTGTGTTCGGTTTTGTTCACTTGCCATAGGAAGGATGTGATTAAATTGGAAAGAGGACAGAAGAAATGTACACGGATGTTGCCAGTACTCAATGGTCTGAGTTGTAGGGAGAGTTTGGACAGGCATTTTCCTTTAAGTGGAAGAAACTGAGGAGAAATCGGATAGAAATGTATAAGATCATGAGGTGCGTGGATAAGGTGAATGCACTCATTCTTTTTCCCAGTTTTGGGAATCAAAGACTAGATGACATCAGATTAGAGGTGAAAGAATAAAAAGGATCCTGAGTGCCAACTTTTTTATTCAGAGATTGGTGAACATATGGAATTAGCAGACAGCGGTTTGATTGAGGCACTTACATTAACAACATTCAAAAGGCTTTTAGACAAATACGCGGATAGGAAAGATTTAGAAGAATAAGGGGCAAGGGCAGGGAAATGGAGTTAACAAGATGGACATTTTGGTCGGCACGGACCACTTTGGTCCAAAGGGCCTGTATCCAAGCTGCAGGATTCCATGATTCTAATACTCTAACAACCATTGCGTATCTACCACTCCGTGTTCAAACATTCGAGATTGTATGCAGGCGCCGTGCAAAATGCAGTATATTAACGTCTCTAGTCCTCAGAGCAAGGTTATTAATGAGTCCTTCTGACCACACAACACCAAATCCAAAATAACATGCTCTCTTGTTTGAGTCACAATATACTCTTCAACCAACCTGTTATACGCTTATGGA
>NW_025174971.1:0-1944 GCF_004010195.1 Chiloscyllium plagiosum | reverse complement strand
GAGCCTAATGAGCACTTGTTTTCAATATTCGGTATTAGTATGAGTGCCACTTTGGCTAGGCAGCATTTACTACCCGTTCCTAATTGCCCAGAGGGCTGTTGAGATTCAACCATATTGTTATGAGTCTGAAGTCACATGCAGGTCAGACAAAGTAAGGATAGCAGATGCTATCCCGAAATGACATCAGTGATCCAGATGTTTTTTTTTACCCCCAACAATTATCAATGGATCTATAGTAGTCATTAGATTCTTCATTGCAGATATTTATTGAATCCAAATTATACAATCGTGGCATGGTGGTGCATGGTGCATCTCTCTGGAGTGGAGAATTCTGTTGGCTCAGTATTTCAGACCAAATGCAGGAGTGAGAGGCGCTGATAGAGGCAGAAATTAGACCCACACAGTGAGGGATACCACATGGAGAGAGACTGATGGAGAGAGACTGAGTGATATCACCAGAGTGCAGCAGGTTTTCAGAATCAAACAATGGTGTCAGAAGAAGTGGGTCTGTTGCAGTGGGAACTGCTACCAGTTCTCAGGGAGAAGTCAGCTATTCTCAGGGTGGAGCCAGTGCCCTGGTCAATCATATGACCAGGATTATGCAGAGTGCTTTAAACTGACACACATGAAGAGAGACAGGGATCAGCTGAAGGAAATTCCCAATTCTCCAGGCAAAGTTTGAAATATTGAAGCATGGGGACGTGGCTGAGGAGAAGCAGAAAGAAACAGGAAGGAAGTGAGTTTAACTAAAATTGTACATCAGCAAATATGTTGGGACAGGAAATTGTGATTAAAAAGTAAATTACTCTTTCTAAACTTGGATGCACGAAGCATTTGCAATAAGGTATATGCTCGTGTGACTATGAGTTCTGTCTAATCACCATCAGGGAGACATGCTCACAGGGTGAACCAGAAGGTGGGGCATTAATATTCACAGCTACACAGCATTGTGGAAAGTCAGGCAGAATGGGAAGGAGAATGGGGAACTCTCATCGTTAAGAATAACAATGGGATGATGAAAAAAGTATGTGGCCTTAGATTATCAATTAGTCATAGACCGAATTATGGGTAATAAGTGTCAGAACACAGAAGTGGAAGGGCAGTGTTAAGGCTCCTTTACAGCATTTCATTGTGAGACACTACATTAACAGGGAATTATTTGAATTTGTAACAAAGGCACTGGGAAAATTGAGAGGGGATGCAATTTTCCTCTGTCATCATCGCATTGCTGATGGGTCACAGATGAGGCTGACTCTCTCCCGCTCTTAGGGGGAATCTGTCGGTGGCTGTACTGACCGATGTGGCCTTCCACAGACTCTGTTACACTTGGGCCAGAAAGTGGCCGTGGGAAGGGGGTGAGTGGGGCGTTGGCGCGCTCCTTGTGCTGTTTTCTCCTGGATTCCCCACAATAAATCCTAACAACTTGTTTTTCAGAACTCCCCCATCAACTCTGATTTACATAGACGGCCTCACTGACCTTTCAGAGGCTCTATTCTCTCCCTCGCTATACTTTAACCCCTGCTGAAATTTCTCAAAATGCCCTTGACATTTCAAATATTCCCTACCACCAATAGCCTCCCACACCCTTATCTTTTCTGCCACTTATGCTCACACCAAAATGCAGAATCCAACAGATTTAAAAATATTCCGCTTCTATGAAACCATGTCTCCCATTGTTTCTAAGCGTCCGGTTATCATTTGTTGTCATATCACTTATAATACAGTCCAGCATGTTCCCGACTTACTGTCAGGCTAACACCGTTTGGTTTCAGGCTGACTGCACAAAAGGCTTTGGTGGCATGTTCAACAAAACATCGTGGGCCCCTTCCTGTGCGGTATTGTTCCATGTTCTATGTAACTCTTTAAAAATCATGCATCAAGAAAGTATCTGGACCGAGAAAAGACTCGGAACTCTCAGGGATTAAAGAGAGAGAAAGGAGTTAT
>NW_025174970.1:0-1944 GCF_004010195.1 Chiloscyllium plagiosum | reverse complement strand
CCCTCCTCGCTGCAAGCATTCTGTCTTTAATCCAGTCTTTGCATTCAAATTAGAACATCCAAAGTGAAACACTTCGCGATATTTCAGGTTGAAAATCTTCTGCCTGTTATCAGCATTCGGCTAATGACCCGCTGCAACCGAGAGTAAAACTTCACACTGTACACAACTCCACAAAACGTCGTGTCAACAGGAAATTTACTAACCCACCCTTCCACTTCCTTATCCAAATGTTTCCTAAAAGTCACAAAGAGCAGAGGTTCCAGAATTTCTCCCTGTGGAACACCGCTGGTCACCGAGTCTTAGTCTGAACGTATTCCACCCACACCAACCTCTGCCGTCTTTGGGTGAGCCAATCTGTATCCATGCTTCCTGACTTCACTGAAGCTCATGCCTCATTACTGTCTAAATAAGCATACCATGTGGAAACTTCTCAAATGATTTGCTAAAATTCATGTTCGCCACATCCACTGTTCGACCATAATCATTTTTTTTTACATTATCAATGTATTCAGTCAGGCATTTGAGGAATGACGTGCACCTCCCAAATTCAAACTGGCGATCTCGAACCAAATATGGTTTTCCAAGTAATCATAAATCCTCTCAAAATCGTCTCCAATACTTTGCCGAGCAGAGAGGTTATTAACCATAATGAATTATTTACCTTCATACACCCAACTCGTGTGTTCCTCCATTTTTTGCTTTGTCTTACCTCCAAATTGCTTTGCAAATCGGTAAAAAGAAGTATGATAATGATTCTTAAAAGTTGCAGCTGTGAACGTAATGCAGACACAGAATGGAATACTGACTCATCCCATGGCAGGTGCTGGAATTTTATACTCTGTGAAAAATATTGCGAGTCTTTTAAAACTAATACGTATTCAGAAAGTAGTAGAGACGCTGAAAATGATTAAACCCATGAAATTAAGACAGATCCAGAACACATGTATGCCACATTCCAATGCAAAATCATGAACCTAACACGGACCCTGTAACTCGCACAGGTCTGGGACAAATGAAAGCCCTGAAACGAGTAATAAGCGTTCAAGTGATGCTTGCATTGATTCTGATAAAGGCCCTGATTCTAACAGAATATTGAAGACCAACAGACCCAATTTGTCTGTGTCAACCATGCTGCCATTGTAATAAAATCTAGTCTTGAATCATATGATCAACATTCCCCTATTCCCTGCCTCTTCAGGTTTGTATCCAGTTCTCACTTAACTGTTGTTACCTCATTTGCTTCTCTCAAGCACTCTGGTAGTGCATTTGAGGCAGCTAACATCTGCGTGAAAAATACACTACCTCACGCATCGCCTTCAGCATCTTTACCCCGGGCCTTTAGCTCAAAGCTACGACCCTTACCATTTGATATTTCCATCCTGGGGACCGGTTTTGACTACCCATTCGATCAATGCCTTGCATGATATTATGTACTTCTCTCAGATTGGCCCTCAACTTCTAATGCTCTAGCGAAAACAATCTCAGATTGTCCCAAATCTCCTGAAATGAGATAGAGTTCAATCCAACAGAATCCCTGAAACCACGTTAGTAAACTTTCCAAGGTCCATATCCTTCCTCCTACCGGGACCAGAAGCCCGCAGGACAAATGTAGCCGAACGGAAGTTTTATCCGGCTGCCAGCTTTCCAACATTTATATTCTATGCAACCACCAATGAAGGCGAGTATGTTTCCTTTACCACCTTGTCCAGTTGCGTTACCACTCTGGAGCCCAACATCCTTGTGTATTTCAATACTTCTAATGGTCCTGTGTTTAATTTATACACACTTCTTCTAGTCCACTTCAAGCTCCATCATTTAATATATTAACGGATTAACCACCATTTGACAGTGTTGCATCCAATATATCTATATTTCGCTAGAGTATTTGGTAGGGTTCGCCATTATGCAAGAATCCACCAATATTCTTATCTTTCTTCGATGATT
>NW_025174969.1:0-1944 GCF_004010195.1 Chiloscyllium plagiosum | reverse complement strand
CACAGCATGTCAGTGGCAAGGACATTACGGAAGATCTGGTGTCACATGTAGAAAGAGACAACGCCAGTGCTTAACACAATGTTTTGTGTCTGAAGCGACGTACAGAGCCAGATAGGACTCTGATAAGCACATGTCGAGTAAAAGCAGATCAGGCAATACGACAGTGCTGTTGGTCACGAGTCACATGCAGTTGTAGAACAGTTGAGTGCTAACCGCAGTGCTAGAGGTCTTCAGACATCAGGACAGAGCATGTCAGGTTAACCACAGAGCTATGCGTCTGGAGACAGAGTAGGTCAGGGGAAACACAGTGCTGCTGTCTGAAGTTACTTGCCGAGACATTGACAACAATATTGTAATAGATGAATGGAAAGCAAGGAAAGCAATGTAAGGGACACATGGATGACGAGGGAAGTTAGGAATTGAGTGAAAGGGAAAAAAGAAGCATACGTAGGTTTTAGGATTTATAAATTGGAAAAGGCCGATGAAGAATATAAGGAAGGCAGGAAGGTACTAAAGCAGGGGTTTAGAGGAGCAAGAAAGAGCCATGACATGCCTTAGGCAAGCAGAGTAAAGGGAAGTTCCAAGACATTCGATGCTAACATTGAAACCAGGAGCATAACGAGGAAGAAAATGGACCACACAGGGATAATGGGGGGGACCTGTGCTTGGATGCGGAAGTTGTGGATGAGATCCTGATGAATATTTTGCATCGGCAGTCACCCATTAAAAGGACATGGTGGAGATTGAAATCTGTGCGGAGTATACAGATATGGTAGGGCGCAGTGAGATCAAGAAAGATGTGGTTTTGAACCTCTTGAGAAACATTAACATGGATAAGTTGCCAGGGCTTGAAAGTATCTCCTTACAGTTAATTGAGAGAGGAAAGAGAAATGTTTGTTGCGGCTTGGAACAAGAGCTTTGTGTCATCGCTAACCACGTAAGAGGTCCCGGACGACTGGCGAATAGCTATTGTTTTTCCTTTATTCAAGAAGGGAAATAGGGGTAATACAGGAAACTATAGGCCAGTCAGTCTCACAATGGTGTTTCAGAAGATTTTGGAGAGAATTCTGTGGAATAGGATTTAAATACATTTGGAAACGCATGGCCTGATTAGGGGCAGTTAACATGCGTTCGTGCAGTACAGGTCATGTTTTTCTGACCTAATTGACTTTTTGAGCAGGTCACAAAGATGATCGATGAGGGTAGAGCAGAGTATTTTGCTTACATGGATTTTAGTAAGTGATTTGAAAAGAAACCACCTGGTGGACTCATGCAGAATCTTAAGATGCATGGGATCCAAGGTGACGTGGCCGCGTGGATACACTTTTGGGTTATCCAAATAAGGAAGAGGATGACTATAGAAGGGTATTTGTTTTCTGTAGGTCCGTGACTAATGGTTGTCCACAATGGTTCTTACTGGGACCTCTGCGAATTCTGATATATATAAATGATTTAGTTTGACATGCAGATGTAGAGCCATAATATATCACTCGTATTCACAATGCTGCCGATCCAGTGTCATAGAATCACCATATCACTCGTATTCACAATGCTGCCGATCCAGTGTCATAGAATCACCGACATGTGTAGCAGGGACACAGGACCTTTAGTCCAACTACCCCATTATTTCCCATTTGACACTTATCTCTCTCAAAGTTTCCTGCTCATATGCCCATCCAGATACTTTTAAAATGTTGTAACTGTTGCAGTGTTTATCACGTCCGCTGGTAGGACATTTCATGCATACACCATGTACTGTGTGAAAAAAGGTCGCCCCTCACGCCCTTTTAACAATTTTCCCTCTCACTCTTAAGCAAATGCTCTCCAGGTTTGGACTCCTCGACTGTCGGGGAAAGGTATGAACTTTGCTACTTATCCATGCCCCTCATGATTTTGTAAACTTTTATAAGATCACCCATCGGCTCCAGGGAATAGAAACAACAG
>NW_025174968.1:0-1944 GCF_004010195.1 Chiloscyllium plagiosum | reverse complement strand
GGTTTAGATAGGGTTGACCGTGAGAACCTTTTTACACGTATGGGGTCAGCTATTACGAGGGGGCATAGCTTTAAATTAAGGGGTGGTAGGTATAGGACAGATGTTAGCGGTAGTTTATTTACTCTGCGAGTCGTGAGTTCATGGAATGCCCTGCCAGTAGCAGTGGTGGACTCTCCCTCTTTATGGGCATTTAAGCGGGCATTGGTAGGCATATGGAGGATAGTGGGCTAGTGTAGGTTAGGTGGGCTTGGAATGGCGGAACATTGAGGGCCAAAGGGCCTGCACTGCGCTGTATTCTTCTATGTTCTATGTTCTATGAAGGAAGGACAGTGCTGTCTGAATCAGCACGGGAAGGACTGCAGCTCCTGGGGAGAGAGTGTCAGTGAAAGTGCAAACACTGCAAACTGCGCATTGTGTATGTGTTGCAATGAAAACCATTATATAGAGTTGTTTCTGACTGATATGTTTATTTAAAGCAGCAATCTGAAGAAGAAAGCCGAGTAAACCCATTCAGATCTGAGTGCAGGAACTTTTCCAGCAGCACTAATGAGGTTGTACAGCGTAGAATCACGTTTGGATGCATTGAATTCCGGTTGATGGGCGCAGCTTGCTTTCACAAGGATGGGTTACCTGTGTGAAAAGCCATTACACATGATACAGATAGTTTTCAGTGTGATGGTACATTTGCTCAGTGGTTCGCACTGCTCTTAAGTCTGTATGTTAGGTGGATTGGACATGTTAATTTGCGCTGATGTGTCCAGGGAGTGAATTCAGTAAGTTAAGTGAATTAGCCATGGGTAACTCAGTGGTAAGGTCAGCAGTCACACGATGCGAGGTTTTATTCCAGCAGGTTTATTTGAAATCACAAGCCAGAGATCTGCGGGGATAGAGACAGGAGCTCGGTCTGGTTGAGATGCTGTTCAGAGTGTCCCTACAGACTCGATTGGGTGAATTGTACTTACTGCATTGTAGGGAATCTGTGATTCTATCAGAGAGGACACTGCCAGCATTTACTGGGCTGCTAATACATTAGAGACAATGCTGACGGCGTTTAGTGGGGATGGAATTTTATATATTTGTGGGTTGGAAAATTTGAAACTGAACCAAGGAAAAACGAATGGAAGTTTTCCAGAGTATTTGAGGTTTGGAGAGAGTAAATAGTTGGTTAATTCATTCTTTCAAGTTCGCACATTTCTGATCGTCACGCTTTCAAAGCCATTGATGTTGGACACAGAAATGATGGGAGCAGA
The DNA here is from genome assembly GCF_004010195.1 of Chiloscyllium plagiosum. Classification (NCBI taxonomy): domain Eukaryota; kingdom Metazoa; phylum Chordata; class Chondrichthyes; order Orectolobiformes; family Hemiscylliidae; genus Chiloscyllium; species Chiloscyllium plagiosum. Next base: position 694 of record NW_025174968.1, on the reverse strand, counting down.
TTTTCTGTAACTCAGAGAAACCGTTTCCAAAATATTTGGAAAGGCACATTTAGAGACACAGAAGCAGTGAGTTTCACCAGGAGAGAGTCAGCCTGTGGTCAGGTAAAAGTATAAAAGTAGAGTGTGTGGGGGGTGTGGTGGGGGGTGGAAGGTGCGAGGAAGCAATGTCTAATTTGGACGACTTTAGATGTAAATAAATATCGGAAAGGAATGCGGCTGAATAAGATTCAGCAAAATAAATAGAGTTTTGAAAGATTTCTGTTAATATTCCACATGAAACATAATAAATGGAACTGAGCAGATTTTGTATATTGTCAAGTGAAGATATTCAATACTGAATAGGAAGTGACCCGTCTCTTGGAGATCGATTTCCTTCTTTAATCCCATGGCCTAAAGATGGGAGGATAATCGGCATGATGTTGGGTTAATTTGATAAACACTGAAATCTGCCAAAGTAACTGACCTCAAAACTGGCATCTTGTTTTGTAGTTTAACCTTCTGTTTTTTCTCATCAGTATTTTCTTTAAGCTGAAATAATTTCGGAGCAAATTGAATACAACATTAAACTTTCCAATCATATAAATCCAATTCACTTCTGATCATTGCAATTAACAGAGTGAAGTTGCAGTACAATTAATAAAAAGAAACGAACAAAACTGCATGTCCGAGAATTTTACCCAGTTCAGGTTCAACC
>NW_025174967.1:0-1944 GCF_004010195.1 Chiloscyllium plagiosum | reverse complement strand
TCAAATCCGGGAATCGACATGTTCACTTCGCTCTGGGAATTGATACGTTCAATTCAATCCACTCGAGAATCGACACGTTCACTCACCCCACGCCGGGAATTGATGCGTTCGCTCTGATCCGGGAATTGACACATTCGCTCCGCTCCTCTCTGGGAATCGACACGTTCACTTTCTCCACTCCAAGAATCAACACGTTCACTCGCTCCACTCCGGGAATGGACACGTTTTACTCCGCTCCGAAATTGACACGCCCACTCGCTCTACTCCAGGAATCGACACGTTCACTCCGCTCCACTCCAGGAATCGGCACGTTCACTCAGTCCACTCTGGGAATTGACGTATTTGCTCCAATCTGGGAAATTGCACATTTGCTCTGCTCCGTGAATTGACACGTTCACTTTATCCATTCCAGGAATCAACACGTTCACTCGCTCCGCTCCGTGAATCGACACGTTCACTTTATCCACTCTAGGAATCGACACGTTTGCTCCACTCCTGGAATCGAAACGTTCGCTCCACTCCGGAAATCGACACGTCCACTCGCTCCACTCTAGGAATTGACACATTCGCTCTGCTCCACTCTGGGAATACACACGTTCACGCGGTCCACTCCGGGAATGGACGCAATTACTCCACTCCACTCCGGGAATTAACACGTTCACTCCGCTCCACTCCGCGAATCGACATGTTCACTCGCTCCACTCTAGGAATCGACTCATTCGCTCTGCTCCACTCTGGGAATACACACGTTCACGCGGTCCACTCCGGGAATGGACGCATTTACTCCACTCCACTCCGGGAATTGACACGTTCACTCCGCTCCACTCCGGGATTCAACACATTCGCAGCACTCCGGGAATCGACATGTTTGCTAAGCTCCACTCCGGGCATCAACACGTTCACTCCACTCCACTCCGGGAATCGGCACGTTCACTCTCTCCACTCCAGGAATTAACACGTTCGCTCTGCTCCTCTCCAGGAATCGACACATCCGCTCCGCTCCATTCCAGGAATTAACACGTTCACTCTGCTCCAAACTGGGAATCGATACATTGACTTCACTCCACTTCCAGAATTACCACGTTCACTTCGCTACACTCTGAGAATCGACATGTTCACTCGCTCCATTCCGGGAATCGACACATTCACTCGCTCCACTCCGAGAATCGACGCGTTTGCTCCACTCCGGGAATCGACACATTCACTCGCTCCACTCCGAGAATCGACGCATTCGCTCCACTCCGGGAATCAACACATTCACTCACTCCACTTCGAGAATCGACGCGTTCACTCCACTCCAGGATTCGACATGTTCACTTGCTCCACTCCGGGAATTGACCCGTTCACTCGCTCCGCTCCGAGAATTGATGCGTTCGCTCCATTCTGGGAATTGACAAATTCACTCCGCTCCACTCCGGGATTCGACACGTTCACTTCGCTCCACTCCCGGAATCGTCACATTCACTCCGCTCCACTCCGGGAATCAGCACGTTCACTCACTCCACTCCAGGAATCAACACATTCACTTGCTCCACTCCGGGATTCGACACATTCGCTCCACCCCACTCCGGGATTCGACACATTCGCACCACCCCACTCCGGGATTCGACACTTTCGCTCCAACCCACTCCAGGATTCGACACATTCGCTCCACCCCACTCCTGGATTCGACACATTCGCTCCGCTCCACTTCGGGAATTGACATGTTCACTCGCTGCACCCTGGGATTCGGCACATTCACTCCGCTGCACTCTGGGAAACTACACATTCAATCCACTCTGGGAATTACCACATTTGCTTCGCTTCACTCCGGGAGTCGACACATTCTCTCTTCTCCACTCCGGGAATCAGCACATTCGCTCCGCTCCACTCCAGGAATTAACACGTTCACTCACTCCACTCCGGGATTCGACACGTTCACTCGCTCCACTCCGGGATTCGACA
>NW_025174966.1:0-1944 GCF_004010195.1 Chiloscyllium plagiosum | reverse complement strand
CATTAGTTAGCAATTCGATGTTAATTTGACCGTACAATTGTCTTGGAGAGAGAAAGTATAGGGCTATGTTTCCATCTGCTCAGTTGCTGAAATGCATAACATATTTTCAACTGTTTTTGAGGATTTCTTGCGTTTACTCTGATAAAATATTTGGACACCACAGTCAATTGTGTAACAATATTCAACCATGTGGTGATATTCTGATGAGCTCATCATTGAAGGGAGTGCGAACAAACATTGAATTTATGGATGGAGAATTGAGGTTCAGATAGACTTAGCTAACTGAAAATAATTGAGTGGAAAATGGATTAAAGGAGAAAATATAACACACTCTCTAGAATTTACACAATTTCCAATTGCAACTGTAGCACTCGAAAATTCCAACAGGAAAATAAACAATGCTTCTTATCTGATGTTATAATTGATAATGCCACTTTTCGAGTACTGTAGATAGTTCACCCTGCTATAGGAAGAATATTATTAAATTGGAGTGGGTGCAGGGAAGATTTGCAAACATGTTTCTGGCACTGGAAGATATGAGTGAGACCAAGAGGCTTAATAGATTGAGACCTCTTTCCCTTGAGCAGAAGAGGTTCAGTGGGGACCAAATAAAAGTGAGGGACATCGATAAGGGAAATAACCAAGATATTTTCTCTAGGGGAGTGGAATTCAAACCTAGAGGGCAAAGGTGAAATTAGAAAGGTGCAAGATTTAAAGAGACTTGGGGGCGATTTTTTCACACAGAGTGTGATTGGTATCAGGTGGAACTGCCAAAGGGAAGTGTAGATGTAGTTACAGCTACAACATTTGGAAAGGCCATACTAACAATGGATCATGGGGCTGCTGTCTTGCTGGAGGGAGCGGAGGGAAAGGAAGGGGTCGGGTTGGATTTTCATCTGAGGGTCACTGCACATCAGGCGCGGGATGAGCAGGAGAAGGGGAGTCCTTCATGGTAACATCAACAAGTGTCAGGAGCGAACCTATGAATTGGCATCATTCTGTACTAACAAACTGTCTGCCCAGCTAACTGCCCACCAATGTAATGTGGAATATACCAAAGCAGAAAACGGAAAGAAGTGTAAGGGAACATCAAAGATTTATAACCAAAGCAATAATGGCCATTTTACCTGTCAGTGTCAAGCCTATTTTAAAATGTTCGACAATGATGACCATCATCGCAATGAGCACGAAGACACTGAGGCAGAGATGCACCGAAGTCACAGCAGTGTGGTTTCATTCGGCACAAGGAGAAAAATCCAGTTTAGATTGCTGTGTTTTGGGAAGCTGGCAAGGTTGACAGAAATGATCGAAGAGCAGAGGAGCACCGAACTCCTCATTGTATATCCGGCTAACTTTGGAAGTGTTTCAATGAAAGCAAACGAGTTCGGATCAGAAAGGAAGAGTAAGAATGTAACTGTGTTCTCCACAAAAGCAAAGGAAGAATTTGGTTGAATTGGTGGATGGAAAGGATTTCTAGGAACCGGATGCATACAAAAAAGAAGAGGCGATTCACCCCATCAAGCCTGTACTACCAAAACGCACACTCCTGCCCAAATATCCACTGTAGGCCCATTTCCTTGAAAGTGAAGAAACATCAAATGGATATTTGTGTACTTCTTAAAGACAGTGACGTTACCTGCCTCCCAGGCAGTGCATTTCAGACATTAATGTGCTCTGGGTGATGAACAGATTCTTAAATCACTTCTAAAACTCCAGTCTTTACATTAAGTTGATACCACACCTTGTTTTTGGCCCTTCGACTAAGGGGAACAGCTGCTACCTATCCCCATACCCATGCCCCACAATATTACACAACTTTACCAAACCTCCCACCTTCTCTGTTCAAAGAAAACAACCCACCCTCTCTTCATCGCTGAAATGTTCCATCCCATGCAACATCTTGGTGAATCTCCTCTGTAAACCGCCACCGCCCCACCCCCACCC
>NW_025174965.1:0-1944 GCF_004010195.1 Chiloscyllium plagiosum | reverse complement strand
ACTTCCCCTCACACTGTTCCGGGACTCACTTCCACTCGCACTGTTCCGGGACTCACTTCCCCTCACCCTGTTCCGGAACTCACTTCCCCTCACCTTGTTCCGGGACTCACTTCCCCTCGCACTGTTCCGGGACTCACTTCCCCTCGCACTGTTCCATGACTCACTTCCCTTCACGCTGTTCCATGACTCACTTCCCCTCGCGCTGCTCCAGGACTCACTTCCCCTCGCGCTGCTCCAGAACTCACTTCACCTCGCACTGTTACAGGACTCACTTCCCCTTGCGCTGCTCTATGACTCACTTCCCCTCATGCTGTTCTGGGACTCACTTCCCCTCGCGCTGTTCCAGAACTCACTTCACCTCGCACTGTTACAGGACTCACTTCCCCTTGCGCTGCTCTATGACTCACTTCCCCTCACGCTGTTCTGGACTCACTTCCCCTTGCGCTGCTCCATGACTCACTTCCCCTCACGCTGTTCCGGGACTCACTTCCCCTCGCGCTGTTCCATGACTCACTTCCCCACTCGCTGTTCCGGGATTCACTTCCCCTCACTCTGCTCCAGGACTCACTTCCCCTCATGCTGCTCTGGGACTCACTTCCCCTCGCGCTGTTCAATAACTCACTCCCCCTCGCACTGTTCCGGGACTCACTTCCCCTCGCGCTGTTCCAGGACTCACTTCCCCTCGCGCTGTTCCCGGACTCACTCCCCCTCGCACTGTTCCGGGACTCACTTCCCCTCACCCTGTTCCGGGACTCACTTCCCCTCGCGCTGTTCTGGGACTCACTTCCCCTCGCACTGTTCCGGGACTCACTTCCCCTCACACTGTTCCGGGACTCACTTCCCCTCACGCTGCTCCATGACTCACTTCTCCTCGCGCTGCTCCATAACTCACTTCCCCTCACTCTGCTCCAGGACTTGCTTCCCCTCGCGTTGCTCTGGGACTCGCTTCCCCTAGCGCTGTTCTGGGACTCACTTCCCCTCGCACTGTTCCATGACTCACTTCCCCTCACACTGTTCCATGACTCACTTCCCCACTCGCTGTTCCGGGATTCACTTCCCCTCACCCTGCTCCAGGACTCACTTCCCCTCGCGCTGTTCTGGGACTCACTTCCCCTCACGCTGTTCCATGACTCACTTCCCCTCACACTGTTCCATGACTCACTTCCCCACTCGCTGTTCCGGGATTCACTTCCCCTCACCCTGCTCCAGGACTCACTTCCCCTCATGCTGCTCCGGGACTCACTTCCCCCTGCGCTGCACCGGGACTCACTTTCCCTCGCGCTGCGCCAGGACTCACTTCCCCTCGCTCTGTTCCATAACTGACTCCCCCTCGCACTGTTCAGGGACTCACTTCCCCTCACGCTGTTCCAGGACTCACTTCCCCTCGCGCTGTTCTGGGACTCACTTCCCCTCGCACTGTTCCGGGACTCACTTCGCCTCGCGCTGTTCCGGGACTCACTTCCGCTCGCGCTGTTCCGGGATTCACTTCCCCTCACCCTGCTCCAGGACTCACTTCCCCTCATGCTGCTCCGGGACTCACTTCCCCCTGCGCTGCACCGGGACTCACTTTCCCTCGCGCTGTTCCGGGACTCACTTCCCCTCGCGCTGTTCCGGGACTCACTTCCCCTCAAGCTGTTCCATGACTCACTTCCCCACTCGCTGTTCCGGGATTCACTTCCCCTCACCCTGCTCCAGGACTCACTTCCCCTCGCGCTGTTCCATGACTCACTTCCCCTTGCACTGCACTGGACTCACTTCCCCTTGCGCTGCTCCATGACTCACTTCCCCTCACGCTGTTCTGGAACTCGCTTCCACTCGCGCTGCTGTGGTACTCACTTCCCCTCGCGCTGTTCCGGGACTCACTTCCCCTCGCGCTGTTCCGGGACTCACTTCCCCTCGCGCAGCTCCATAACTCACTTCCCCTCGCACTGCTTCGGGACTCAC
>NW_025174964.1:0-1944 GCF_004010195.1 Chiloscyllium plagiosum | reverse complement strand
ATTCTCCTGTTCCATGGATGCTGCCTGACCTGCCGTGATCTTTGTGATGGCATGAATAAGAAGTGAGAAACTCCGTACAGGATTAAATATGACACTGAGGTTGCAAATTTACCATTTTTTATAGATGAACCAGAGGAAGCATTCTATGTGAATGCATCATGGCTTGGTAAGACAACTGCTCTGCCCGGGACCATAGGAAACTACACAGAGTTGTGAACACAGTCCAGTCAATCATGCAAGCCAACCTTCCATCCATTGACTCCATCTATATTTCTTGCTCCCTCAGGAAGGCAGTCAACTTAAGGACCCTTCCGACCCCAGTTATAAACTCGTCCAACCTCTTTCATCAGGCAAAAAAATACAAAATTTTAAACACACATACCAACAAGGATTCTGGGTAATCCAGGATTATAGATGGGAAAAATTTCTGGCTGTAACATGCTGCTCCTTTATTGAGGTATTTTAGGTGTTGGAGATGATTTCCTTGAATTCCAGGAGCAGCAATTACTGTTTTATGTGCTGTTGCATTGTTTTTGAACTTTGCAGGAAACAAAAGTCAAAATAATGGCACTTATAAAAGGGAGAGGAACAGACAAAGGCAGCACATGGTCTGTGCAGGAGAGAGAGAGAGAGAGAAAGAAACCCACACTGCTAACTGACACAGCAGTGAACCTGTGCAGTTAATGCCTTTGCTGTTGAATTCATGTATCACTGGACATCGGAGTGCATCTGGGAAAATTAACAAACAGTGAAATTTACAACTGATCTTGGATGAAGCTGTTTGGGAGAAGTCACAGCACAGAAATAGATAAGTGAGAAGTTTTAAGTGTGGCCTTGCTGTAAGTCTGCAATAGTGAGTAGAATGGGTTCTTTCTTGATTATATGTCTCTTGATTAAACTTGAAAATATAAGCTGTAAGTATAAAGTTAGCCTGGAGCCTTGTTTTGTAGAGAAATAAGACAGTGCTATTTTCTGGGTCTGCTGATTGGAAGAAGCAAAAATGGCCCTTAGTAGAGTGATATGTTCTTCTTGTCCGATGTGGGAGTTTAGGGAGAGTTTACGGGTTACTGAGGATTCTATCTGCAAGAAATGGTGTTGGTTGCAAATCCTATCAGATTGAATGGATCGGTTGGAGTGACAGTTAGAGGCAATGAGGAATTTATAAGAGCAAGGGGGTGTGTTGGACAGCAGTTATAGGAAGGGATAAAAGCTGCAGATACAGACACATAGATTAGCTCCAGGAAAGGTAAAAGATGTAGGCGGGTAGTGCAGGAGTCTTCTGTGGCTATCCCCATTTCAAACAAGTATGCCGTTTTGGAAATGTAGGGGGTGATGGATTCTCAGAGGAATGTAGCACGAACAGCCAAGTTTTGGTATTGAGACTGGCTCTAATGCAATGAGGAGAATGTCGGTTTCCAAGAGGAGATTGTGTGAGGGGACTCTCTAGCCTGAGGCACAGACAGACATTTCTGTGGCCAGCAGCGAAAAATCAGAATGGTGTGTTACCTCCCTAGTGACAGGATCAAGGATGTCTCAGAGACTGTGCAGAATATTCTCAGGGGAGAGAGGGTGCAGCAGGAGGTCATTGTCCACATTGGAACCAATGAAATAGGAAGCGAAAAGGATGACATTCTGAAGAGAGAATATAAGGAGTTAGGCAGGAATTTAAAAAGGAGGTCCTCAAGAGTAGTAATATCTGGATTACTCCCAGTGCTACGAGCTAGTGAGGGTAGGAATAGGACGATAGAGCAGATGAATGCATGGCTGAGGAGCTGGTGTATGGGAGAGGGATTCACATTTTTGGATAATTAGAATTTCTTCTGGGGTAGAAGGGACCTGTACAAGAAGGACGGATTGCACCTGAATTGGAAGGGGACTAATATACTGTAGGGATATTTGCTAGAACTACTCTGGAGATTTAAATCGTAAGGTGGGGGGGGGGGG
>NW_025174963.1:0-1944 GCF_004010195.1 Chiloscyllium plagiosum | reverse complement strand
ACACTGAAGCAAGTTACAGCGATAGGGATGGTAATCTCGAATACAGTACGTTTCAAATATGTGGAGGGACTATCGGGAATGGAGTAGGTTACCGGGACAGGAATTGTTATAGGAGTTACAAATTACTGAAGACACTGGTGCACAAGCCATGCCATAGATAGAGTGCTGCAGAGTAGTCAGTGTTAGTACAGTGTTGGAGGAAGAACACAGAACAGAAAGATCCCAGGCAGCATTTCAACCTCTCGTCGGAGGCCTGCTTTAACCACTGTTGTCCCGATGCTCACTTTGACAGCACAGGCCTGGAGTGATGACTGTGACACTCCCAATGCTGTCTCAGTACAACGTAAATTAAGGTCGAGTAGCTGATTGATGCTTGGGTGTGTCTGTAATGTGTTTCCTCCACCCCCAGTACTGTATCTTTGTCATGTCGTGTTAGCCGATGTTTGGAGCCCTCTCATTGCTCTCTGCTCTGTGCACTTTGAGTGATCTTACCTTGCTGCAGGATTTATTGAAAGCTCTCTGGCTGACCAACCATCTTCAAAGAGGTGATGGATGAGCCACCCAGCAGTTGGGAAGTCTATTGAGTCAGGAACGTCCTGAGTACCTACAGGAGACAAAGGAATAGATAAAATTAGACTGACGCAGTGCGAGTTACACAGGGAGAATGGCACTGAGTTCCACAGAGATCTGGAAAATCCCAAACTCCTTCCCTGGCTTGTGCTGTTACATCTCTCTGGAGTGGATAATTCTGTTGGCTCTGAAACTGGGGTAACTGAAGTCGCTGACAGAGGCAGCAATTAGACCAACACAGTGAGGGACATCACATGGAGAGAGACTGAGTGATATCATCAGAGTGCGGGAGGTCAGGATCTCACAATCATGTTGGAAGAATGGGTTTAGCTTCATGATGCATTGGTGTCAGTGCTCAGGGATGAGCAACCAGTGAGTAGGTGAAGTGCTGGCCTGATGGTTTTATTGCTAGAGAATGTATCCAAAACCTCAGCTAATGTTCAGGTGAAGCGAGTTTGAATCCCACGATGAGAAATTGTGGAACTTGAAATCAATAATTTTAACAATAGTAATTAACAATCCATAAAAAAAACTGAAACCATTGCTGATGTACAAAGAAAACCCAAACACTTGTCCTTTAGATAAGGACATCTGCCCATCCTCACGTGGTCTGCTCAACATAGCCACAGCAACATGTCTGCCTCTCCATAACCCTCTGAATTTGTCGAGCAAGGTAGTCAGTTCAAGGGCAACTCGGGCTGGGTAGGAAAGGCTGGTCAGTCTAGAGCAGCCCACATTCTATACGTGATTTTAAAAAAAATCCATTAGGCTGGCCCCACAGGAACCGTGCTGGGACCAATGCCATGGTCAACCATGTCAGTAGGTTTATGGACAGGGGTTTAAACTGACAGATAGGATGCAGGGACAGGATTCAGGTGAAAGGAGCTTTCCAAATCCAAAGAGAAAAGGTGACGCATCAGAATAGCATGGAAATGTGACTGAAGACAAGCAGAAAGGAACAGGATGGGACAGAGTTTAACTAAAACTGTACATCAGGGAATTGGTTTGTGACAGAAAATTGTGGGAAAGAGTAAATTATGATTTATTTTGGAATGGATAATGTCTCTTCAAGAAAGTTGACTGATTTGTGGCACAGAGGTAAAAGAGATTTAGACACCAGCGAGATGTGGTTCCAGGGCAAACAAAACGACGACATAAATATTCACTGGATCACAACCTTGCTGAAACTCAGGCAAATTGGACAATGCTAACAATAATGAGTAACAGAGGCATTACAGAGAAAGCATTTGACCTCAGATCATGGAGTAGAGTCAGTCTGAATGTAAATTCTGGCTACGACTTGCCAAGGACACAAGCAGCAAAACAGTTTTCTCCACCGAACATTGCTCATCATTGCATTAAACAGGAATTCAT
>NW_025174962.1:0-1944 GCF_004010195.1 Chiloscyllium plagiosum | reverse complement strand
TGAGGTAGACTTGAAGGGTGGACTCAGCATGTTGTCAGCTGCGCTGGTGGCAGTGTCCGGAGTGAGGTCTTCTGGCTGCAGAAGGCTCGGACAGTGGATTCGGTGACTCAGCAGGCTGTCAATTCCTGATGAAACCCTGCAGCTTTTGCCTGAAACATCTATTTTCCTGCTCCTACTTTCACCTGTGTTCTGTGGCAACCCGGTGGATCGTCATGGTGCCCGGAGGAGGGATTCTTGGTGGTGGTGGCAGGTCACTGTGGTGGAGGCAGAGCCTGGAATGGGGACTCCTGGCTATGGTAGGCCTGAAGCATGGGGATGCCTTAAGACCAGGACACCTTGCAGAGACTTTTCAGAAGCCCTGAATCTGTGTTTGAAGACCCCTTGTACAGAAGATGAAGTCTATTAATTCCTTTTTATTCCTTTTGTAACTCAAAATGGTGCTATATCGTGGTACAAAAACACTTTTTGCTGGATCTTTCTAAATATATGTTACAATAAATAATTCATAATAACTCTGATGCCCTTCAGTCAGTAGGGTCACAGTGCTAACTGCCGAAATGTTCTTGAGTTGAATATGCACTTAATGTTGATTGTTGCTCTTTCTGAAGGAAGTAACAGTAACTACTATATAATATTAAATATCTTGGAGTAGAACAGATTTGCAGATTCTTCTTTTGAGATATCAATAAGACCAGAGGATACGTTTAAATGTTAGTTGAAATACTTTACTAAAATAGATCTCAAATTATAATAACCTGGTTTGATTCGATATATGTTTGTGTATAACAGCAGATTCTTCTTTTGAGATATCAATAAGACCAGAGGATACGTTTAAATGTTAGTTGAAATACTTTACTAAATAGATCTCAAATTATAATAACCTGGTTTGATTCGATATATGTTTGTGTATAACAGAATAAAGATGTAAGGTGAGAATAATAAGAAAACATTGCAGTATTAACCGTGTTGACTTCTTGCTTTAACGTAGCCCATTCCCTTTGAACTTAGGCCAGGCTGGACATAATTGGATCATGTCCATGGTGACAAGTTTCCTTTTCCTGTTCTTTGTGTTGCAAGCTGAGAGTTAGTGCTGAGGCAATGGAAGTTTGAAGAACCTGTAGAGAGCATCTAATATCTAAAGTCATCCATGTCTCAGGTTGCAGAAAACTCAGTTTCTATATATTTCATTACAAAATGAATATCTTTCAATTCATGTTTGATACCAAATATGAGCACGTGAATAGGTTTTTCTTTACAACTTTCCTAGACATGTCATATGAAGCCCTGGTGATGTGTAACATTTCGCACAGAATCTGATTATGCAGCAGGAAGCCAATGGGTACAGTATAGACCAATGGGGCAAGCGAGTATAAAAGACATGAGGGACACACTATTAAATTAGGGGTAATATTCATAATATAGCTAAAGTGTCTGGCTCTGCTGCCAGTTGCTGAGTGGCTTATGAAGTGTAGCTCCATAAAAACAAAAAAAGACTATTTTGTCTTTAATAACACTTCCCTTTTCTTAAGGTCCCTCTGTTTGGGTCCTCTCGTTTTTAATGCTGAAAATTGAATATTGTTACTTTACTGAATCCTAGCAACCCTCAGCATTTCCTTAATGTCTTGCAGCATGTGCCAGCAGAAAAATAAAAATATTGAAGTGAACTGACCTTACATTATGGTATATGAAAGTTATTCATGTGCGGTGGACAATGGGGAACCAATGGGTTGGTGTTCTTAGATTTCCAGAAAGCATTCCAACAAGGTGCCACACAAAAGGCTGCTGCATAAGATAAAGGTGCACAGTGTTCCAGGTATTATCTCAACGTAGATAGAGCATCTGCAATCCTCACTGTCTCCTAGTTGATTATAACCTTACTGCGAAGCCTCTTCTAAGACGTTCTCCTCCCTCTACAAGGATCTCAGTGAGTCTCTCTCTCTCTCA
>NW_025174961.1:0-1944 GCF_004010195.1 Chiloscyllium plagiosum | reverse complement strand
GAAATGTCGATGGCTCCTGTTCCTCAGATGCTGCCTGACCTGCTGTGCTTTTCCAGCACCACTCTAATGTTGGGGATCTTATAGAGGTATACACGATCATGAGAGGCACGACAGGGTAAATGCACTCCATCTTTTTTCCCATGGTTGTGAATCGATAACTAGAGAGCATTAGTTTAAGGTTAGAGAGGAAAGAATAACAGAGAACCTAAGGGGCAACTTTTTTTACACAGAGGGTATATGCATATGGAATGAGTTGCCAGAGGAAGTGGTTGAGCCATTTACATTAAGATTGAAGAGGTACTTGGATGAATATGTGGATCAGAAAGGATTAAAAGGATATGGGCTGAGTACGGGAAAATGGGGTTAGCATTTTGATCGGCATGGCTCAGTTTGGGCCAAAGGGCCAGTCTTTGTGCTGTAGGAATCTATGACTATGACTCTATTTGTTCATTGGGTGTAGGATGTGGGCATCACTGGCTGCTCAGAATTTATTGTCCATCACTAGTTGCCCTTGAGAAGATGGTGGTGAGCTGCCTTCTTGAACCACTGCAGCCCACCTCCTATGGGCTGACCCACAATGCCATTAGGGAGGGAATTCCAAGATTTTGACCCAGCAATAGTGAAGGAATGGCAATATATTTCTCCGTCAGAATGGTGAGTGGTTGGAGTGGAACCTGAAGCTTTTAGAGTTCCCATATATATGATGCCCTTGTCCTTCTAGATGGAACTGGTCGTGGGTTTGGAAGGTTTCTGTCTGAGGATCTTTAGTGAATTTCTGCAGTACATCTTGTAGATGTTTCACACTGCAGCTACTGAGCGTCGGTGGTGGAGGGAGAGGATGCTTGTGGATGCAATGCCAAACATATGGCCTGAATTGTCTGATAGTGTCAAGTTTCTTCAGAGTTGTTGGGGCTGCACCCATCCAGACAAGTAGAGAATATTCCATCACACTCCTGATTTGTGTCTTGTAGGCAGTGTACAGGCATTTGGGGAAGTCAGGAGATCAGTAACTCACCATGACATTCCAAGAATGTTGTGCCCTACTGATCCAGATCTCCAGGAATCCCTCTAAGTGAAGGTATTACTGATCATGGAATTGTACTGAATGGGGATGACGAAGCTCAGGCAGGACCCTCTGATTGCTGTGGCCTCATGTTGCTGGGAGGATGTGTCATTGCCGAATTGGACTGAGTGGGGGTTACTGCTGGAATGATATTTTCTGGCCCAGAGCTCTTGATTTTCACAGCTCACTGTAAATGCAGTATTGTAGTAAGTGTTCAGCACTAACAGCAGAATACTCATGAACTCAATTGCAAGTTTTACTGGGAATATCTTGCACTGTCCAACTGTATTGTGTGTGTGTGTGTGTCAATAGCCTGAAGGGATGGTGACAATGTGATTCAGGGAACATTTTTCAATTCGAATATTACGGAGTGTGGGTTCCTAGCCAAAGGGGAATAACGAACTCCAGTCTCTAAATGTTACTGGGGGCATTTCTCAAAGTAAACTTACAGAGAGTGTGGGTTACTAACTGGAGAGAACAGCCTACTCCAGTGGCCTTGTGAAAGTAGGAGTACTTCTGACTGTAGAATTTCACTGTTGTGGAAAACTGGATGAAACGGAATATCTGACCACAGTGGAAAGTAGGACCATATAGATATGAATCCCATGGTGCTTCATTTCTGGGAGATTTCTCATTTCTGTCTGTCCACTGATGGAGCTGTCAATGTCGTTTGTAAAATTACAATGGATTGTAACTGGGAACATCTTGGCAGCTGGTTGAATATGTTCGATGCTAAGTTTTCAAAGTGAAATGTTCCATTGGAGATGAACAGATGTGATAATAGTTTTCAGAAAGGAAAATGGCAGAGCAACAATGTTAATTCAGTAAAATACCCAGTGGACATATTGTGCTGATTTAAATAATACTTTTGGTCCTGATTA
>NW_025174960.1:0-1944 GCF_004010195.1 Chiloscyllium plagiosum | reverse complement strand
GTGTCTGTGTGTGTCCCAAACACTTGGATACTCACAGCAAGTCTTCCTCACTGTCTTACTCCAAGGTCTGGCAGTGACTGGGAACGTATCATTTGTCCTCATTGTTGGCTGCCCATCACAGTAAGTTTCTGATCGTTGTGTACAGGGCCCTCTCATTCCCAAAGGATGGTAATGTTTCATAATTTCTCAACATTTTAAACAGAAGCATTCAGATTTTATCTATACTTGCTACAATTGTGAATCACATTTCACCACTTCATGTTTGATTTACTAAACTTATTTTTTTTTATCCAGTGTACTGTTCAGAGATCCTTTTAGTACAGTTAGGAAGTTTTGGTCACGTGGAATCCAGGGAGATGCAAATATGGCTTGAAATTAGGAGACGGAAGGTGGTGGCTGATGATTGGTGTTCGGACTGGAGGCCTGTGACTAGAGATGATCTGCAAGGATTGGCACTGGGTCCACTGATGTCCAACCTTTTTATAAAGGGTGTGAATGGGATTATAGGAAGTATGTTAAGGAAGTTTTTAGATGACACTACAACTGGTGATGGAGTGGACAGTGAAGATGGTTACATCAGAATACAATGGGACCTTGATCAGATGGGCCAAGGTGTGGCAGAGAGATTTTAATTTAGATAAATGTGAGGTGCTGAATTTTGGTGAGGCAAATCAGGGTAGGACTTATACATTTAATGGTAAGATGTGATTGCCGAACAAAGGTACCTTGGAGTGCAGGTTCATAGTTCCTTGGATGTGGAGTTGCAGGTGGACAGTCATGAAGAAGGTGCTTGATCCCCTTGCCTTTATTAGTCAGTACATTGAGGATGGGTGTTGAGATGTCATGTTGTGGCTGTAAAGGACACTGATTAAGCCACTTTTAAATACTGCATTCAGTTCTGGACTCTCTGCTACCATAAAGATGTTGTGATACTTGAGTGTCAAAAAAGATTTACAAAGATGTTGACAGGTTTGGAGGGCTTGAGCTAGAGGAAAAGGCTGAATAGGCTATTTTCCCTGGAGTGTCAGAATCTGAGGGGTGACCTAATGAAGGTTTATAAGATCATGGGGGACATGGATGGTGTAAATAGACAACATCTTTTTTTCAAAGAACAGGAGTCCAAAATAGATGGCAGAGGAATCAGGAGAGTGGGGAAAGATTTAGATGTGATCAACAGGGTGAAAGTTTCATGCAGAGAGTGGTGTGTGTATGGGATGAGCTGGCAGAGGAAGTGCTGGAGGCTGATAGGTACAATTACAGAATTGAAAAAGCATCTGGATGTGTATATGAATAGGAAGTGTTTTGAGGGATATGGGTTAAATGCTGGCAAATGGAACCCCCATTTCCAAAAGAAATTAAACTCACATCTCATTTCAATGTTACGACCAAATATAGCTCCTCAAATTAATGCACAAACAAAAACAGATAATGCTGGAGAACGTCAGCAGGTCCAGCAGCATCTGCGGAGAGAGGAGGCAGAGTTATCTGATGTTTCTGTGAAGTCACCATGAGAATATAAGCATTCGGGGCAGGAAGAGATCATTCAGCCCCTCGAGCCTGCTCTGGTATTCAATACGGTCCTGGCTGATCTCATTTCGGTCTCAACTCCTCTGTCCTACTCGCTCTCTGTCACCCTCCAACCCATTACCCATTGAAAACCTATCATCTCCTCCTTACCTGTACTCAATGTCCTGGCACCCACTGCACTTTAGGGGAGTGAATTCCACAGATTCATGATACTTCGGGAAATAATTCCTCCTCATCTCTGTTTTAAATCTGTATCCCCTCCTTATCCTAACCTATATCCTTTCGTTGGTGCAGCTCCAGCAACATTCAAGAAGCTTGACACCAACCAGGACAAAGCAACCCGCGTGATTGGCACCACATCACCCGGCACCACATCTCCCGACATCACATCACTCAGCGCCACATCACCCGGCAACA
>NW_025174959.1:0-1944 GCF_004010195.1 Chiloscyllium plagiosum | reverse complement strand
TCAGAGAGTGTCACAGTGAGCCTCAGAGATTGTCAGAGAGTGTCACAGTGTATCTCTGAGAGGATGACAGTGTGTCTCAGAGAGTCAGAGAGAGTCAGAAAGAGTCACAGGTTTTCTCAGAGAGTGTCACATTGTGACACAATCTGTTAGAGAATGTTACATTCTATTTCAGAGTGTGTCAGAGAGAGTCAGAAAGTGTCACAGTGTGTCATACTGTGTCTCAGAGAGTGTCAGAGAATGTCAACATTTGGCTCAGAAAGGGTCACAGTCTGTCAGAGAGTGTCACAGTGTTTCTCAGAGAGTGTCAGAGAGCGTCACAGTGTATCTCAGTGTGTCAGAGAGAGTCATACTGTGTCTCAGAGAGAGTCAGAGAGTGGCATAGTGTGTCTCAGAGTGTGAGAGAGCGTCAAGAAATGTCACAGTGTGTCTCAGAGAGTGACCGAGTGTCTCAGAGAGACAGAGAGAGTAACAGCAAGTGTCACAGTGTGTCTCAGAGAGTGTCACAGTGTCTCAGAAAATGTCACCGTCTGTCAGAGTGTCACAGTGTGTCAGAGAGTGTCTCAGTGTGTCCCAGAGAGTGTCGCAGTCTGTCAGAGTGTGTCACTGTGCCTCTCAGAGATGGACAGAGAGTGACATAGAGTGTTTCAGTGCGGCAGATAGAGTCAAAGAGTGTCACAGTGTGTCTCAGCGAGTGTCACAGTGTGTCTCAGACAGAGTCAGAGAATGCCACAGAGAGTTTCAGAGAGAGTTCGAGAGTTTCACGGTGTGTATCAGAGATTCAGGGAGAGATATAAAGTGTCGCAACCTGTCAGCGAGTGCCACAGTGTGTTTCAGAGAGAGTCAGAGAGTGTCACAGTGCATCTCAAAGTGTCAAAGAGAGTCAGAGAGTGTTACAGTGTGTCTGAGAGAGTGTCAAAGAGTGTCACATTGTGTGTCTAAGAGATTTTCACAGAGAGTCAGAGAGTGTCACAGTGTGTCTCGGTGAGTGTCACGGTGTGTCTCATAGAGTCAGGTAGAGCCAGTGTGTGTCACAGTGTGTGTCAGAGAGTGTCACAGTGTGTCACCGTCTGTCAGAGAGTGTCACAGAGTGTTTCAGATGCGCTAGAAAGTGTCACAGTATGTCACAGTTTGTCTCAGAGAGTGTCACAGTGTGTTGGAGAGTGTCAGAGAGTGTTACAGTGTGTCTCAGACAGTGTCACAGTGTGTTGGAGAGTGTCACAGTCTGTCACAGTGTGTCTCAGAGGGTGTCACAGTGTGTTGGAGAGTGTCAGAGAGTGTCACAGGATGTCTCAGAGAGTGTCACAGTGTGTTGGAGAGTGTCAGAGAGTGTCACAGTGTGCCTCAGAGAGAGTCAGACGTGTCACAGTGTGTTTCAGCGTGTCACAGTCTGTCAGAGAGTGTCACAGTGCGCCTCAGAGAGAGTCAGAGAGTGTCACAGTGTGCTTCAGAGAGAGTCAGAGAGTGTCACAGTGTGTTTCAGTGTATCACAATCTGTCAGAGAGTGTCACAGTGTGCCTCAGAGAGAGTCAGAGAGTGTCACAGTTTGTCTCAGAGAGTGTCAGATAGGATCAGAGAGTGTCGCAGTGTGTTGGAGAAAGTGCCAGAGAGTGTCACAGTGTGTCTCAGAGATTGTCACAGTGTCTCAGAAAATGTCACCGTCTGTCAGCGAGTGTCACAGTGTGTCAGAGAGTGTCTCAGTGTGTCCCAGAGAGTGTCGTAGTCTGTCAGAGTGTGTCACATTGTGTCTCAGAGAGGGACAGAGAGTGACATAGAGTGTCCCAGTGTGGCAAATAGAGTCACAGAGTGTCACTGTGTGTCTCAGCGAGTGTCACAGTGTGTCTCAGACAGAGTCAGAGAATGCGATAGAGAGTTTCAGAGAGAGTCAGAGAGTGTCACGGTGTGTATCAGAGATTCAGGAAGAGATATAAAGTGTCGCAACCTGTC
>NW_025174958.1:0-1944 GCF_004010195.1 Chiloscyllium plagiosum | reverse complement strand
CTCTGACAATGCTGCACTCCCTCCGTACTGACGCTCTGACAATGCTGCACTCCGTCCACACTGACCCTCTGACAATGCTGCACTCTCTCCATACTGATCGTCTGAAAATGCTGCCCTCCCTCCACACTAATCCTCCGACAATGCTGCACTCCCTCCACACTGACCCTCTGACAATGCTGCACTCCCTGCATACTGACCCCCTGACAATGCTGGACTCCCTCCATACTGATCATCTGACAATGCTGCACTCCCTCCACACTGACACTCTGACAATTTTGCACTCCCTCCATACTGATCCTCTGACAATGCCAATGTCCGTCCACACTGACCCCCTGACAATGCTGCACACCCTTGATACTGACCATCTGACAATGCTGCACTCCCTCCATACTGACCCTCTGACAATGCTGCACTCCCTCCACACTGACCCTCTGACAATGCTGCACTCCCTCCGCTCTGACCCACTGACAATGCTGCACTCCCTCCATACTGACCCTCTGACAATGCTGCACTGCCTCCTCACTGACCCCCTGACAGTGCTGCACTCCCTCCATAACGACCCTCTGACAATGCAGCACTCCATCCACACTGACCCTCTGACAATGCTGCACTCCCTCCATACTGATCCTCTGACAATGCCGCACTCCCTCGACACTGAACCTCTGACAATGCTGCACACCCTTGATACTGACCCCCTGACAATGCTGCACAACCTTGATACTGACCCTGACAATGCCGAACTCCCTGCATACTGACCCCCTGACAATGCTGCACACCCATGATACTGTCCCTCTTACAATGCTGCCCTCCCTTCACACTGACTCTCTGACAATGCTGCACTCCCTCCACACTGACCCTCTGACAATGCTGCACTCCCTCCACTCTGACCCACTGACAATGCTGCAGTCCCTCCAGACTGACCCTCTGACAATGCTGCACTGCCTCCTCACTGACCCCCTGACAGTGCTGCACTCCCTCCATCCTGACACTCTGACAATGCTGCACTCCCTCGGTAATGACCCTCTCGCAATGCTGCACTCCCTCCACACTGACCCTCTGACAATGCTGCACTCCCTCCACACTGACCCTCTGACAATGCTGCACTCCCTCCATACTGATCCTCTGACAATGCCGCATTCCCTCCACACTGACCCACTGACTATGCTGCACTCCCTCCATACTGACCCTCTGACAATGCTGCAATCCCTCCACACTGACCCTCTGACTATGCTGCTCTTTTTCCTACTGCCCCCTGACAATGCTGCACTCCTTAAATAATGACCCTCTGACAATGCTGCACTCCCTCCATACTGACCTTCTGACAATGCTGCACTCCCTCCATACTGACCCCCTGACTATGCTGCACTCCTTCCAAACTGACCCTCTGACAATGCTGCACTCCGTCCATCCTGACCCTCTGACAATTTTGCACTCCCTCCATCCTGAACCTCTGACAATGCTGCACTCCCTCCATTCTGATCCTCTGACCATTCTGCACTCCCTCCACACTGACTCTCTATCAATGCTGCACTCCCTCCGCACTGATCCTCTAACAATGCTGAACTCCCTCCACACTGATCCTCTGACAATGCTGCACTCCCTCCACACTGACCCTCTGACAATGCTGCACACCCTTGATACTGACCATCTGACAATTCTGCACTCACTCCAGACTGATCGTCTGACAATGCTGCACTCCCTCCACACTAATCCTCCGACAATGCTGCACTCCCTTCACACTGACTCTCTGACAATGCTGCACTCCCTCGACACTGACCCTCTGACAATGCTGCACTCCCTCCACACTGACCCACTGACAATGCTTCATTCCCTCCATACTGAACCTCTGACAATGCTGCACTGCCTCCACACTGACCCCATGACAGTGCTGCACTCCCTCCATACAGACCATCTGACAATGCTGCACTCCCTCCGTACTGACCC
>NW_025174957.1:0-1944 GCF_004010195.1 Chiloscyllium plagiosum | reverse complement strand
TGCTTAGAACCCTGATATTGGAGATCCAATCGGCGTTCTATTTGTTTGACTGTCGTCTTTGTTTTTGAAGGTGAAGTGGGTGGTAAGGAATAGGTCCACTAGCTTGACGATATTGTACTTGCTGATGAAGTTGGTAGTGTTTGGTATATGTGTCTTTGGGACTTCTAATAATGTAGTTAGTGTTCCCTTGGCCAGGTTGATGTTGATGGATGTGAACAGGGCTGTTTTGTGAACTGAAATAATTATTTAATCCTCTTCTATCTTGGTGTCTTTGATGGTCTTCAGAAATTCTTGGGTAGAGTGGATGGAATAGGGTGAATCTTCTACGAAGTAATTTAGCCTTTAGTGTTGTTCCTTGGCCAATCTGTAAATTGCTATTCCAGGTAGCAGGACTATGGGTCTGAAGGGGGTTCCTGGTTTGTGTATTTGGGGTAATCCATATAAGCGTGGTGTGTTGGATCCCTTGGGTTTCATTTTTTAGAAGTCGGTCTTATTCATTTCACTAGATTTCTGAAGTTTTTTGAGTAGGGCTGTGATTTAACTATCCAGGTGTGGGGTTGGGTCTATCATCACTTGTTGGTACATGTTGGTGTATGTAAGTAATGCATTCGCTTTCTCAATGTAGTCTCTTTGATTTAAAATGATTGTCAAGCGCGATTTTACTACAGGTAGGATAACAATGTTTTTATATAGTCTTTCTCGTGCTTTCCTTTCTTGTGTATCAAGTGAGTTTCCTTCCTATGTTCTGCTTAATGTTGGTGTGACTGTCTGTCTGTTGGTTTGCTGGGTCTCTTTTCTGAGTTGGTTGTCTTTCAGTGTAGTTTGTAATGCTCCGAGGAAATCATTCTTGTTCGCATCCTGGCAGTTGCAATTTAATCCTCTAACTCTGACGGTTTTTTCAGTGTCTGTTAAGGGTCGGTCAGGTAAGCTTTTTAATCCATGCTTCTGTGTTGTCTATGTTGTTAGTTTGTGTAAGTGTGTCAAGTTTTTCCGGCAGGTTTTTTTTTCATTTTCTGTATGTGTCGCTGTCTAATATCTTTGGCTTGTTATACTGTATCTGTCCATTCATGGTCTGTTGCATCAGTGAGTAAAATTGTTTGGCACAAATTTGCCCAGTTGTATTTATGGAGTCTGTTGTGAGTAGCATTAATCATTTCTCTAAGCATCTGCGGTCGTTTTGCTCTGCCATTATCTTGGGTAGTGGGGTGTTATAGGGAGGATTACATTTATGCCATTTTGGTAGTATCTGTTTCCTTCTGCATTCGTGCAAGAAGTACAGCTATTCGCAGGTGCCGCTCTGTCAGATGGCATTGGTTTCCAATACTCATGCGAGATTTTTCGCATTGCACCCATAGGTCTCAATGTGTTTGGAGAAGATTTGTGGCTCAGTTTGTGGTTCTGGATGTAGGTATGCTTGCTGAGCTGGAAGGTTGGTTTTCAGATGTTACATCACCGTACAAGTTAACACCATCAGTGAGCCTCCGGATGAAGCACTGGTGGTATTTTCTATTTATGTGTTTTGGTTTCCTTGGGTTGGTGACATCATTCCTGTGGTGATGTCATTTCCTGTGCTTGCGCCATTTCCTGTTCATTTTCTCAGTGATGGTAATTGGGATCCCAGTCAACGTGTTTGTTGACATAGTTCCGATTGGAATGCCATGGTTCTTGGAATTCTCATCCATTTCTTTGTTTGGATTGTCCGAGGATAGATGTGTTGTTCCAGTCGAAGTGGTGTCCTTCTTTATCCAAATGTAAAAACACTAGTGAGGCAAGGTCATGTCGTTTCGTGGCTAGTTTTCTGTGTGTTTATCCAATGTAGTGCTTGTTACAGTTCTTCCAAGGTATTTTGTAAATGACGTTCATTTTGTTTGATTTCTGTTTAAGGTCTTTCAAGTTAATTAACTGCTGTTTTAGTGTGTTGGTGGGTTACCATGATGTCAAGAA
>NW_025174956.1:0-1943 GCF_004010195.1 Chiloscyllium plagiosum | reverse complement strand
TGGTTCAATCCCTGTCACTGACTGAGGCTCAACCCCTGTCACTGACTGAGGTTCAATCTCTGTCACTGACTGAGGTTCCATCCCTGACACTGACTGAGGTTCAATCCCTGTCACTGACTTAGGTTTAGTCCCGGACACTGACTGAGGTTCAATCCCTGTCACTGACTAAGTTTCAATCCCTGTCACTGACTCAGGCTCAATGCCTGTCACTGACTAAGTTTCAACCACTGTCACTGACAGAGGTTCAATCTCTGTCACAGACTGAGATTCAATCCCTGTCACTGACTGAGGTTTCGTCCCTGCCACGAACTGAGGGTCAATCCCTGTCACTGACTGAGGCACTATCCCTGTTACTGATTGAGGTTCAATCCCTGTCACTGACTGACACGTAATTTCAGGCACTGACCGAGGGTCAATCCCTGTCACTCACTGAGGCTCATTCCCTATCACTGACTCAGGTTCTATCTCTGTCACTGAATATGATACAATCCCTGTCACTGACTGAGATTCAATACCTGTCACTGACTGAGGTTCAATCCCTGTCACTGATTGAGATTCAATCCCTGTCACTGGCTGAGGCTCAATCCCTGTCACTGACTGAGATTCAATCCCTGTGACTAACTGATTTTCAATCTCTGTCATTTACTGTGATTCAATCCCTGTCACTGATTGAGATTCAATCGCTGTCACTGACTGTGATTATATTCCTGTCACTTACTGTGTTTCAATTCCTGTCACTGAATGAGTTACAATCCCTGTCACTGACTGAGGTTCAATCCCTGTCACTGACTGAGATTCAATTCCTGTCACTGACTGAGATTCAATCCCTGTCATTTACTGTGATTCAATCCCTGTCACTGATTGAGATTCAATCCCTTCACTGACTGTGGTTCCATCCCTGTCATTGTCTGATGCTCAATTCCTGTCAGTGATTGAGGCTCAATCCCTGTCACTGACTGCAATTCAATCCCTGTCACAGACTGAGATTCAATCCCTGTCACTGACTGTGATTCAATCCCTGTCATTGACTGAGGTTTAATCACTGTCACAGACAGAGGTTCGATCCCTGTCACTGACTGAGGCTCCATCCCTGTCACTGACTGAGATACAATCCTTGTCACTGAATGAGATTCAATCACTTTTACTGACTGAGGGTCAATCCCTGTTACTGACTGAGATTCAATCCCTGTCACTGACTGTGGGTCAATCACTATTACTGGCTGAGGGTCAATCCCAGTCATTGACTGAGATTCAATCCCTGCCATTGACTGTGATTCAATCCCTGTCACTGACTGAGGTCTAATCTCTGTCACAAACTGAGGTCCAATCCCTGTCACTCACTGAGGCTCAATTCCTGTCACTGTCTGAGGGTCAATCCCAGTCACTGACTGAGATTTAATCCCTGTCACTAACTGATTTTCAACTCCTGTCACTGACTGAGATACAATATGTGTCACTGACTGAGATTATATTCCTGTCACTTACAGAGTTTCAATTCCTGTCACTGAATGAGATACAATCCCTGTCACTGACTGAGGTTCAATCCCTGTCACTGACCGAGATTCAATTTCTGTCACTGACTGAGATTCAATCCCAGTCATTGACTGTGATCAATCCCTGTCACTGACTGAGATTCAATCCCTGTCACAGACTGAGATTCAATCCCTGTCAATGACTGTGGTTCAATCCCTGTCACTGACTGAGGCTCAACCCCTGTCACTGACTGAGGCTCAATCTCTGTCACTGACTGAGGCTCCATCCCTGTAACTGACTGAGGGTCAATCCCTGTCACTGAATATGATTCAATCCCTGTCACTGACTGCGTTTTAATCCCTGTCACTGAATGAGGCTCAATTCCTGTCACTGACTGAGGTTCAATCACTGTCGCTGACTTAGATTCAATCGCTATTACTGACTGAGATTCAATCCCTGTCACTGACTGA
>NW_025174955.1:0-1943 GCF_004010195.1 Chiloscyllium plagiosum | reverse complement strand
AGTGGCACAATTACAGGATTGGGCATTGAGTGGATTGAAATGAGCCTGAATGTGACAAATAGGTTCTGACTTACCCGTGGTTTTGTTCCTCATTCAAATTCTTAACTGCCCACTTAGATACTATAAATAGCCTATTGCATGCTCCATACCATGTGGATTAAAAAAGAAGGCATGCAGTTCAGTGATTCAGGTTATTGATCAGTTTCACGTTATTTTCGCACGTTTGTGTTTATATAATCTTCCACCTGGTCTCATCAAATGAGAATGTTTATCTACATGTTACATTCCCTTTTCACTTAGACTGAAGAGTCGTAGAGATGCACAGCACAGTCATTTCAATACAACTCGTTCATGCCAGATATCCTAAATTAACCTTGTCCCATTTGCCAACATTGGCCCATATTCATTCAATACCTTCCCAGTCATGTATTTATCCAGATGGCCTTTTAATGTTGAAATTACATCAGCCTCCAAAACTTCCTCTGGCAGCTTATTCTATGTACGCATCACCATGTGTGTGAAAAGTACACAAATTCAATCGCTTTTACATCTTTGCCATTTGAACATAAACAATGCCCTCTCGTCTTCTACTCTGCTGCATTGGAGAAAAAACCATGGCTCTTCACGCCCTCCATGCTCATGTTGATTTTTTGACCTTCTACAGGTTCACTCCTCACTCTCTGAAGTTCCACGGAAAATAGTGCCAAATTATTCAGCCTTTCTCGGCAGCTCAAAATCTTCAACCGCGTCAACATTCTTGCAATTCATTCCTGAACCCTTCATGTTTTATGACATATTTTCTGCAGCAGGGAGACCAAAATTGAATGCAATATTCAAAAAGTGGCCTAACCAAACCATGTGTAGCTGTAACATGAACTCTCAATAATTCTGACTTTCTTGCAATCAATTTCGTGACAATCGCAATCTTGGTTCTGAGAAAGTGTGTACTCTTAGCCTGCAGCACTCGCTACCTGCTGGCCATGGCAGTGGTCGATTTAATGTTCGTTATCACTGAGATCATACTCAGCCGAATCAAACTTGATTACTTCATAATTACCTTTCCAGGAGGTCACTCCTGCGCGGGGTGTTCACCTGCACTGTGTTGTCATAAACGATTTTATCTGGTATACAATCACTTTAACTTTCGATCTATATGTCACTATTTGCGATGAGAAAATGGAAGCGAAATACTGTACTGAAGAGGTTGTAACTGTAGTTCTCGCAGTAACTAGTCGTCTGCCCTGTTTAGCGAAAAATATTTCCATCTACTTTAGATTTGAACATTCCAAGAGTACTGACAAAGTACCACGTGGACACGCGAATTCAGAGAGTCATTAGGAGTACCCTGCGTGGAGAGGGTTTAACGCCTTTGAACAGATTCTACCGTCAATACTTTCGGTTGCGTTATTTCTGTTCCTCAACGCTTTAACAGTGGAACACAGTTTATTGCCCAGTCGAATTAATAAGGGTCTGAAGGGTCAGACTTAGGGAGAAAATTCCAGTGACCCAGAGATTGAAAGTAGAAGGCAGTGATGATTGCTCTCTTCTCTACCTCAGATAGATTCTTATTTTTCTGGCTGTGGTAAATTTTGTATTAACTTAATACTGATGCCCATTTAGGTAATGTTGATGACTATACGTTTGAAGGGAAGTTGCCTTTTTGCTTTGGAATTTACAGTGCTGCACGAACACCATTGCCTGTGTGACATTACTGTCCAAGTTCAGAAGAAAGGTCAGGACCCCATTGGAAGCTATTTGTGCGTAAAATATTCAAACAACTAGCAACAATTCCAACTGAGAAAGCTGCACGCTTTGTGGGATATCACCAAATTCGCCTGAATGGGAAACAAACGCCACAAGCATGCTATCAATTTGCAAGAGGAGACTGAAGCTTAGAGAATCACAGGAATATTGGCAGCAGTTGTCACATATCAAAAAGCAAG
>NW_025174954.1:0-1943 GCF_004010195.1 Chiloscyllium plagiosum | reverse complement strand
GTTGCTTGTCGTCTGCGTGTGTGGCAACGAGCACCCGAGCTACAAATCTTCTCACAAACTTTGAACTATCTATGCCCCTTTGCAAAGTTTCACTGTCTTCTGCACACTTTGCACATTTGTCATAACCCACTTCACCTCGTAGTGCATGTGTCTTGAAAACAAAGAGATCACAGTGGATCAGTCAGTATCCATGGAGGGAAAGCAAGCTAATGTTTCGAATCTAGATGACCCTTCATCAGAGCTGATGTGAGGGGTGGAGGGGGCAGCATTTATGCAATGTTTGAGGGGGGGGGTTGTAGTGCTGGTCAAGAGAGGGCGCTGATAGTGCAGATTAAGTGATTGGAATGTGAGAATGGCAGAACAATGGTGTGTCTAACTGCCCCACTAGCTACCTGACGAAGGAGCAGCGCTCCGAAAGCTTTTACGAAACCTGTTGGACTGTAACCTGGTGTTGTGTGATTTTTAACTTTGTCCACCCAGTCTAACATTGGCACCTCCACATAATGGCAGCATTTATGCAATGTTTGAGGGGGGGGGTTGTAGTGCTGGTCAAGAGAGGGCGCTGATAGTGCAGATTAAGTGATTGGAATGTGAGAATGGCAGAACAATGGTGTGTCTAACTGCCCCACTAGCTACCTGACGAAGGAGCAGCGCTCCGAAAGCTTTTACGAAACCTGTTGGACTGTAACCTGGTGTTGTGTGATTTTTAACTTTGTCCACCCCAGTCTAACATTGGCACCTCCACATAATAGAAGGAACAGACAGTCCCACTGGGATGGGGGAGGGGAGAGAGGACATAGTAACAGAGAATGCAACAAGTAAAGTTCAAAGAAAGGGAAGGAATGGGAGTGGGTTCGCATTCTGAGGGTTGAGAGTGTGGTGCTGGAAAAGCACAGCAGGCCAGGGAGCATCTGAGGAGCAGGAGAGTCGACATTTCGGGCAAAAGCCTCACTCCAACGTCCACTCTCGACTCTGGACTCTCCAGCATCTGCAGTCCTCACTTTCACAATCTGAAGGTGTTGAACTCAATATGAAGTCCAGAAGGTTGAAAAGTGCCTTGACTTGAAGATGAGATGTTGTTCCTCTAGTTTGCGCTGGGATTCCCTGGAGTACTACAGCATACTGAGGACAGACATGTGGGCACGTAAGCATGTGCTTTCTTTGGGTCAGAAGTGGCGCTTCTATGGTTCGTTTCCTTGGTGGAGAATTGCATATGGAGGCGGAGTTTAGTATAGTAGTATATGTTACAAGGATTAGATTAGATTATTTACAGTGTGGAAACAGGCCCTTCGGCCAGACAAGTCCACACCGACCCGCCGAAGCGCAACCCACCCAGACCCAATCCCCTACACCTAACACTACGGGCAATTTAGCATGGCCAATTCACCTAATCTGCACATCTTCGGACTGTGGGAGGAAACCGGAGCACCCGGAGGAAACCCACGCAGACACGGGGAGAATGTGCAAACTCCACACAGACAGTCGCTTAAGGCGGGAATTGAACCCAGGTCTCTGGCGCTGTGAGGCAGCATTGCTAACCACTGTGCCACTGTGCCACCCGGTGCCAAAACCTGGCTTGTAATCCCATGAGTTTAAAGGACTGTGGGGTGATCTGCCCTCTGGAAAGAGCATCAAGCATTGTTGAAATCAGGAAAGCTTCAATCATACAGGTATGGAGGAAATGCGGAACTCTTTCCTCCAAAGAGCTGTGGTTGGCAAATTGAAGGTTTTCAGGCCGTGATAGAAAGATTTGTGAAGTCAAGGGGCATGGAGCAAGAACAGGAGAATGGAGTTGAGATTAGATTCCCTACAGTGTGGAAACAGGCCCTTTGGCCCAACAAGTCTACACTGACCCTCTGAAGAGTAACCCACCCAGACCCTAACCTGTATTTACCCCTGACTCATGTACGTAACACTAGGGGCAGTTTAGCATGGTCAATTCA
>NW_025174953.1:0-1943 GCF_004010195.1 Chiloscyllium plagiosum | reverse complement strand
ATGATTAACCATTGAATCGTCTATTAGGTCATGGAGTTCCAACTCTCATGCGCATGTGCCTCAAAATGTGGCTGGGCAGTCCCTGGTGGAGGGTTGCAATAACATTGATTTTGATACTCAAATCACTGATGGTCACAGAGCGCTTCACTGCTAATAGACTCGAGTAACTGTGGGGAGGTGTGGATACATTTAAAAGTGAAAGGAGAGAACGCGGAATGCTGGAAAATCCCAAGATGGTCTGGCAGCGTCCCAAGTGCAAGACAAACATTAATCATTTCTCGAGTTTAAATTCTGAAGGAACTCTGATGGAAGTCAGATTGGCCTGAACATGCACGTTGTTTTGATCTCTATCTATGTCTCTCCATAGATTATGCCACATCTGCTCAGTTTCTCCATTGGCGTTTGCTTCGATTTCCAAAATACGCACAAAAAATATTCAGAATTTTGTCTGTTGAGATATGCAAAAATAGATGGAAAATGGAGGTGTTGGAGAACGAATGAGTTCATTCTGAGTCCTCAACTGCTCCTGCTATTCCACCAGTGCTTGCCTGTGAAAGTTGGGTTTCTTGCATCACAGTGCGATATCCCTTCAGTTCATCACACCCTCTGTATCTCTGCAATCGCTCGCTGCCTGAAAACACTCTTTGGCATGTATGCTCCTCAGGATTGGTAGTCCCTGAACATGATAAGAACTACCCTGAGCCACTGTGCTTTCAGCAGCCAAATTAAATGCTATTTTCTTCCCATCCTCATTCCTGCTGTAGTGCTTTGTCAGGTCTCTGTGCACTTGTCTGCAATATCTTCAGATTTATCATTGACAAGTCAATATTTTTGCTATATGTTATATATGAGCAATAGCAGAACGTTTTAGTTTTCAATTTCTTCCCATATGACCGGAAGAGGCAGAGGGGGAATTAGACCATAGAGTCGATTGAGTCTTTCCCGACATTGAAACAGATCGTGGCTGATCTGATCATCCTTTACTCCACTTCCTTTTCTTGTCCCAAGACACTTAGTCCCCTTATTAATTGAACACCCATTTTCATGAATGAGCCGCATAGTCCTCTATGGTAATGAACACCATACTAACCTCTGACAGAAGATGTTCCTTAAGATCTCTCTTAAACGGTTGACTTCCTTACCCAGAAATGACACACTCCAACAAAGTGTCACCTCAAAAGAAGTGCTAGCGTTCGCCAATGATTGTACGATGTTAAGCCCCCATCCATGACTCCTCAGTTACCGAAGAGTGCATATTCACTGCAAGAAGATCGAGAGAGTCCACAAGCTTGAGCTGACAGGTGGCAAGTGACTACTGCCCTGCACTAGTGCCAGGAAATAAGCTCCTGCAATAAGAGTGAAAGTGAGGACTGCAGATGCTAGAGATCAGTGTCAAATAGTGTGCAGCTCAATTTCATAGCATGTCAGGCACCAAAAGAAGAACAGAAATGTCGACGTTTCAGGTAAATCCCTTCATTAGGAATATCACATTTCTGATGAAGGGTTTATCGCTGAACATCGACCCTCCTACTCATCTGATGCTGCCTGACCTGCTGTGATTTTCTAGTGCCACAGTTCTGACGTCAAATCAGAGATAATGTTATCACTGCTCCTTGATATTCAATGTTGACTTTTCGACAGTATTTCTTAATTTTGCTATTTTAAGGCTTTCATGTTGACTTTTAAGTATATTTACTGCCCTTTCTACATAATGTATAGGATTTGTCATTAGACACCTCTGTATCTAAGATGGCGCTGGGAACGTGGACAATACACACTTTTCATTTTGCTTCTCTCTCTCTGTGCTTGAGAACACTTGACAAAAGTTCCAATTCTAATTCTATTTCTAAATCGAGTACACACTCTAATTCTAGATTCCCCCAACTGCATTCTAGGGAAGTGAGCTCATGCGACTCACAATCCTCTGAGAGAAGCAGTTATTT
>NW_025174952.1:0-1943 GCF_004010195.1 Chiloscyllium plagiosum | reverse complement strand
AATCTCCCCCTGTCTGATATAAACCAGCCCCACCTTCACTGACACCAATCTCCCCCTGTCTGATATAAACCAGCCCCACAGACACTGACACCAATCTCCCCCTTGTCTGATATAATCCAGCCCCACAGTCACTGATGATAATCTCACCTTGTCTGATATCAACGAGTCCCACAGTCACTGACATCAATCTCCCCCTGTCTGATATAATCCAGCCCCACAGTCACTGATGATAATCTCACCCTGTCTGATATAAACCAGCCCCACAGACACTGACACCAATCTCCCCCTTGTCTGATATAAACCAGTCCCACAGTCACTGACACCAACAGTCCCTGACATCAATCTCCCCCTGTCTGACATAAACCAGCCCCACAGTCAGTGACACCAATCTCCCGCTGTCTGACATAAACCAATCCTACAGTCACTGACACCAATCTCCCCCTGTCTGATATAAACCAGCCCCACAGTCACTGACACCAATCTCCCCTTGTCTGATATAAACTAGCCCCACAGTCACTGACGCCAATCTCCCTCTGTCTGATATAAATCAACCCCACAGTCCCTGACATCAATCTCCCCCTGTCTGATATAAACTAGCCCCACAGTCACTGACGCCAATCTCCCTCTGTCTGATATAAACCAGCCCCACAGTCCCTGACATCATTCTCCCCCTGTCTGATATAAACCAGCCCCACAGTCACTGACACCAATCTCCCCCTGTCTGATATAAACCAGCCCCACAGTCACTGACACCAATCTCCCCCTGACTAATATAAACCAGTCCCACAGACATTGACACCAATCTCCTCCTGTCTGATATAAACCAGCCCCACCGTCAGTGACTCCAATCTCCTGGTGTTTGATTTAAAGCAGCTCCGCAGTCACTGACACCAATCTCCCACTGTCTGATATAAACCAGCCACACAGTCCCGGACATCAATCTCCCCCTGTCTGATATAAACCAGCCCAAAAGTCACTGACACCAATCTCACCCTGTCTGACATAAACCAGCCGCACAGACACTGACACCAATCTCCCCCTGTCTGATATAAACCAGCCCAAAAGTCACTGACACCAATCTCACCCTGTCTGACATAAACCAGCCGCACAGACACTGACACCAATCTCCCCCTGTCTGATATAAACCAGCCCAAAAGTCACTGACACCAATCTCACCCTGTCTGACATAAACCAGCCGCACAGACACTGACACAATCTCCCCCTGTCTGATATAAACCAGCCCAAATGTCACTGACACCAATCTCACCCTGTCTGACATAAACCAGCCGCACAGACACTGACACAATCTCCCGCTGTCTGACATTAACCAGCCCTACAGTCACTGACACCAATCTCCCCATGTCTGATATAAACCAGCTCCACAGTCACTGACACCAAACTCCCCCTGTCTGATATAAACCAGCCCTACAGTCACTGACAACAATCTCCCCCTGTCTGATATAAACCAGCCCCACAGTCCCTGACATCAATCTCCCCCTGTTTGATATAAACCAGCCCCGCAGTCCCTGACATCAATCTCCCCCTGTCTGATATAAACTAGCCCCACAATCACTGACACCAATCTCCCCTCGTCTGATATAAACTAGCCCCATACTCACTGACACCAATCTCCCCTTGTCTGACATAAACACCTCCCACAGTCACTGACGCCAATCTCCCACTGTCTGATATAAACCAGCCACACAGTCCCGGACATCAATCTCCCCCTGTCTGATATAAACCAGCCCTACATTCAATGACACCAATCTCCCCCTGTCTGATATAAACCAGCCTCACAGACACTGACACCAATCTCCCCTTGTCTGATATAAACCAGCCCCACAGTCACTGACACCAATCTCCCGTTGTCTGACATAAACCAGCCCCACAGTCACTGACGCTAAACTCTTCTTGTCTGATATAAACCAACCGAGAATCACTGA
>NW_025174951.1:0-1943 GCF_004010195.1 Chiloscyllium plagiosum | reverse complement strand
CTAACAATTTGTGTCTTGCAACAAAACTTCAAAATTGTGGCCAAAGGTTTCTTCAAGCACTCTGACTGTGTGGAGTTTGCACGTTCTCCCCGTGTCTGCGTGGGTTTCCTCCGGGTGCTCCGGTTTCCTCCCACAGTCCAAAAATGTGCAGGTCAGGTGAATTGGCCATGTTAAATTGCCCGTAGTGTTAGGTAAGGGGTAAATGTAGGGGTATGGGTGGGTTGCGCTTCGGCGGGGCGGTGTGGACTTGTTGGGCTGAAGGGCCTGTTTCCACACTGTAAGTAATCTAATCTAATCTAATCTTCAAATGCTTTTTCGTTAATTCACATGCTTTTCCTCCCGGTGAAACTTCAAACTTAGCCTGGAAATGTAAATTCTTTACTTTTATTAAAAAAACATTCAATAACACTCAGGTATATATTATGATGGGATTTCCGAGGCAGCTGTTTATTTTGATTCCCTCAGTTCAGGATTAGCTTGGTGAATTTCAGTTAATGAAGTTAGGATAAACATGGCAACCTTTAAACAATTTATTTTATTTTTTGTCAGTTGTGTTGGACAAGTGAATTTCCTAATCAATTCTTTATTTCATAGATTAATAGATCTATAACAATATTTCCATAATGCCAATTAAATTATATTTAGTCATATCAATGTGTGCGGTCAATGCATTTGCTTTGTTCAGAATGTTACATGCATTAAAATGCAAACACTTTAGTTGTACTTTTATGTTATCGATGTCACATCTAGTCCTGCACCATAAAACCATAATATATTGGAGCAGATTAGGCCATTTAGCCCAGCGAGTCTGCACCCCCATTCGATCACGGTGTCTCAATCACATTCTCATTTATTCTTTCCATAATCCTTCATCCCCTCACTAATCAAGAAGCTATCTCTCTCAGTCTTAATGATACTCAATGATCTCGCCTCCACATCCTTCTGTGACAATGAATTCCACAGTATCGCCACCATCTGACTGAAGAAATAACCCCCATCTCAGTTTGAACAGTGGTCCCTCCATTCTGAATCTTTGCCATTGGGTCCTAGTCTCTCCTACTAGTGGAAACATCTTCTCAGTCCACTTTGTCCAGTCAGTGTTCTCTAAGCTTCATTGAGATTCTCCTCATTGTTCTAATCTCCAACAAGTAAAGAGTCCTTAGCCGCTCCTCAAATGACATGCCCTTCATTCCTCGGATCAGTCTTAATGAGCCCTCTCTGGATCCCAGTCCAATTCTAGTCCATCTTTATTGAGATATGGGACCAAATACTGCTCACAATATTCGAAGTGCAGTTTGACCACAACCTTATATAGCCTCAGCAATACATCACTATTCGTATATTCTAGGTCTTTTGTAATGAGAAAGTGAGGAGTGCAGGTACTCGGGTTCAGAGTCGAAACGTGTGGTGCTGGAAAAGCACAGCTGGTCAGGCAGCATCCGAGGAGCAGGAGAGTCAACTTCATCAGGAATGAGGGGGTGGCCCAAGGGGGCTGAGAGATAAATGGGAGATGGGGGTGCCGTAGGTAGCTGGAGGTGGGGAATGATGGTGATGAGTTGGAAAGGAGGGCGGAGCAGATAGGTGGTAAAGAAGATGGACAGGTAGGACAATTCAAGAGGGCAGTGCTGAGTTGGAAGATTGGATCTGGGATAAGGCGGGGAGAGGGGAAATGAAGAAACTGGTGAAATTTACATTGAACCTATGTGGTTGGAGAAGATGAGGTGTTCTTCCTCCAGACGTCGGGTGGCTCGTGTTTGGCAGTCGACGAGGCCCAGGATTTGCATGTACTTGGTGGAGTGGGAAGGGGAGTTAAAGTGTTCAGCCACAGGGTGGTGGGGTTGTTTAGTACATGCGTCTCAGAGATGCTCTCTGAAACATTCTGCAAGTTAGCATTCTGTCTCCCCAATATAGAGGAGACGAGACCGCGAGCAGCAGGCACAGTA
>NW_025174950.1:0-1943 GCF_004010195.1 Chiloscyllium plagiosum | reverse complement strand
CATTGGAGGCAGCCCAGAGAAGGTTCACCAGGCAGATCTTCAAAGTAAAGGGATATTGATGAGAAGAGGTGGAGAAGGTTGCAGTGGTTAAATTTTTGGAAAATGACGCAAATTTATTGATACAACAAAGAATTTTGTGTTCTTACAGATTCCAGGCTGATCTTCAAAATAAAGGGATATTGATGAGAAGAGGTGGAGAAGGTTGCAGTGGTTAAATTTTAGAAAATGACGCAAATTTATTGATACAACAAAGAATTTTGTGTTCTTACAGATTCGGTACTGAGACATTTTTTCCCTGAGCAAGGATCTGTAACGGGAGATAAAGGGGAATACAGACACCAGAGAGATTAACAGAGAAAATCTGGGTTGTAGAGACTGGAGGATGTTACAGAGTTCGGGTGGTTTGAGATCACTGTTGGTGGTTAGAGATCAGATAGGTTGTCGGGCTGAAAGATGTCATGGAGAGGTACAGGGAAATCATTCCAGAAGGAGTTACATTGATAGGGAGGAATATAGGTTCTAGAGATTATACAGATAGGGGTGGCAGTTGGAGTTACAGGAGATACAGAAACTGGGAGGGTTGTGGGGACTGGATATTACACAGATATGGGTGGTAATTGAATCTGCAGGATTTTATAGGGAGAGGGAGGATTGGAGGGACTGGACATTACACAGATATGGATGGTTTGGAGCTGCAGGACTTACAGAAATGGGGACGGTTGTCGGGACTGGAGAGTACACAAGTAGGGATGGTAGTTGGAGCTGCAGGAGTTTATCGAGATATCAGGATTGTTGGTGTTGGAGACTACATTGACATGGAAAATAATTGGAGCTGCAGGAGTGAGTGAGATAGGGAGGGTTGAAGGGGCTGGATGAGTTTACACAGCCAGGGAGAATTGTAGCGATTGGAGGGGCCAGGGATGCTGAGGGTTACAGGGCTGCAGGAGTTCACAGAGCTAGTGAGGACTGTGAAAGCAGATTTGCAGCATTCCCATCAGTTACACAGAGATGTGGAGTGCTGTTCTGGAGGAGGTTACAGAAACCAAAAGGGTTGCAGATACTGGAAGATATTACTAAAGACAGTGAGCTATAGTATTTGAGGAGTTTACAGCGACAGGATGCGTTGAGGAGTTGGAGGCTGCTACAGGTGTTAAACATCCTGCAAAGGATCAATAGCCTTACATCGATCAGGGGGATTTGAAACTCTGGAGATAAAGAATTGCAGCGATTGAAGAATATCACAGAGACAGGGAGTAACACATGAGTTAGAGGAGTTATAAAAGGGATGATCTGTAGGCAATGGAGTAATGGAAACTACAGGGTGATCTGAAGGGACTACAGGTGATCAAAAGGACAGTGAGGCTTCTCAGTGTAGGACTGGGGCAGTTTACGCAGACAGGGAGTATTTTATGGAATGTTGCTATTTACAGAAATTAAGAGAGTTGTATAGAATTGAGGAATGAACAGAGGATGGACGTTCATGAAGACCTTTGTTGATGTCAGATGCTGAGGTTCTGGAAATTCAATGGACCAGCAAGCTGGACAATCTGTCAGAGCTTACAGAAACAGAAACAGCAATAGAGCCTGGAGACACTAACACAGATAGGGAACATTGCAGACACTGGAGGAGGTTTCTGCTTTCGGGATGGTTGTAGGGGAGTGTAACGTTTACACAGATAGGGGTGTAAGAGCGGGAGAAGATTATGAAGATGATTAGATTGGTGGGGAAACTGGAGGAGCTTACATTGACAGGACGGGTGATAGCAACGGGAGGATGTTACATAGATAGTGAATCTTGTAGAAACTGATCAGGGGAGTCACAAGCATTGGAGTTGGTTCCACAATTCGGGGTTTTGTATGGGCCTGAGAGGATTAGGCAGATCGGGAGGATTGTAGGATGTTCACATTTGCAGAGTGTCTCAGGACTGGAAAAGGTTACACAG
>NW_025174949.1:0-1943 GCF_004010195.1 Chiloscyllium plagiosum | reverse complement strand
GCAAGGTCAGGTCTCACAGAATAAAGGGAGAACTTGGCATTTGGTACAGAACTGGTTCAAATGTAGAAGACAGAGGGTGGTGGTGGGAGGTTGTTTTTCAGACTGAAGGCCTGGTACCAGTGGAGTGCCACAAGGATTAGTGCTGGGTCCTCCACTTTTTGTCATTTACATAAGTGATTTGGATGTGAGCATGAGAGATATAGTTAGTAAGTTTGCTGATGACACCAAAATTGGAGGTGTAGTGGACAGCGAAGAAGGTTACCTCAGATTACAATGGGATCTTGATCAGATGGGCCAATGGGAAGAAGTGGCAGATGGAGTTTAACTCAGATAAATGCGAGGTGCTGCATTCTGAAAGCAAATCTTAGCAGGACGCATACATTTAATGGTAAGGTCCTAGAGAGGTTTGCTGAACAAAGAGACCTTGGAGTGCAGGTTCCTAGCTCCTTGAAAGAGGAGTCGCAGGTAGATAGGAGCTGTTTTCCCTGGAGCGTCGGAGGCTGAGGGGTGACTTTATAGAGGTTTATATAATCATGAGGGGAATAGATAGGATGAATAGACGAAGTCTTTTCCCTGGGGTCCGGTGGTCCAGAACTAGAGGGCATAGATTTAGGGTGAGAGAGTCAATGATATAAAAGCGACTTAAGGGGTAAAGTTTTGACTTAAAGGATGGTAGGTGTATTGAATGAGCTGCCAGGGGAAGTGGTGGAGGCTGGTCCAATTGCAAGATTTAAAAGGCATTTGGATGTGGAAATGAATAGGAAGGATTGAGGGATATGGGCCGGGTGCTGGCAAGTAGGACTAGATTGGGTTGGGGTATCAGGTTGACATGGACGAGTTGGACCGAAGGGTCTGTTTCCATGCTGTAGATCTGTATGAGTGTATAAGAGTGTGCAGCATGGGCAATTTGGGCCGAACAGCCTGCCTCCATACTGTAAAGTTGTATGATGAGATGACAGCATCCACCGTGTCCTTTTACCTGGAGCAGGTGGTGAAGAATCAGTGGACAGAGCTGAATATAATCTGTGGAATACATTGTTGAAAGAGGTATTTTGAGCAATACTGATGGAATAGGCAGGCAGTAAATAGAGGGAAATGTAGCAAATGCGGTGGGAAATTTGTTTGTTTGAAGGGGTTGGTCCTGTTGTGAAAAGCATTGAACATAGCGGTTTATTGCAGAATGAAATAAAACGTGCGACATTTAATATGTGTCGATTTCAGTGAAACTGAATTAAACATAGACGCAGAACATGCGTTACCGTGGGTTGCCGCACGAAGTTCAAGTGAGCGACACCGATTGGAAAATCTGTTTTTAAGCTTGTAAATCAGGGGAGAGCGCGAACGCAGTCCCCCACTACCACAAATTTTGCAGTCGAGTATCCCGCATTTGGGGACATCGCAGGCGTCAGCACACCCGAAGTGCAATGGGATAGCCTCGTCCTGGGAGAACCACCTTGGTGATCATGGTATCTCCCCTGCCAGGTAAGTATGCTCAATACTCTCACTCGCTCAAACCCAATAACAGCCCATACCTCTTACACCCATACTAACTGCGTTTTCGAAAATCGGAAATACATCTCTCTAAGGTTCCCTCTCTGTCCAACAGCGCAATTTCTCATCGGGATCACAGAACATCCGGAAAGACTCATGTTTCACTGAATACAACACTGACTGGGCGACGTGAGAAGTTGCGCTAATTTGCATTTCGCCCTTAAACGGAAATGCTCCGCCCTTCCTTGCCCTGCCCCCCTTCACACTGCCTCCTCTTTCACCAAAACAAAGCCCCAGAAATCTCTCATACACTTGAAGCAATCTGTTATCAAACACTGTTTACAATGTGAGGTGAACGCGAATAAAAGCAATTTTTAAGCTTTGCTGGTGAAACTTGAAAGATATTTTGAAATCGCTACTTCCTAATCCCTACAAATTGAACAAATCTTCTT
>NW_025174948.1:0-1943 GCF_004010195.1 Chiloscyllium plagiosum | reverse complement strand
CATTTTTTAAATGAACTAAACTTAATTCAGTCTATGTCACATGGCACTTATACAATCAATCAAACTGCATTCATTCATTCAAAGGATCA
Organism: Chiloscyllium plagiosum; assembly: GCF_004010195.1. Lineage (NCBI taxonomy): Eukaryota > Metazoa > Chordata > Chondrichthyes > Orectolobiformes > Hemiscylliidae > Chiloscyllium > Chiloscyllium plagiosum. The sequence continues at coordinate 1,854 of NW_025174948.1, read as the reverse complement.
AACGTCATTCGTTCATTGAATACATCAAACTTAATTCCTTCATGCAAACAAGCAAATGAACCCATCTTCTTTCAGTCATACAATTAATGAAATGACATTCAATGAATCAAATTTTTCTCATTCATGCAGTGAGTCAAGCACAACTTACTCATTCAATGATTTTCCACTCATTCATTCAATGATCAAGCTTCATTCATTCATTCAATGGAACAAACTGCATTCATTGATATGCCAAACCAAACCACATTTATTCATTCAAATTATCCAACGTCAGATTTACATTAAATGAATTAACCTACCTTCATTCAGTCAATCAAATGTCAGTTAATTATTAAATGAATTGAACCACTTTCATTCAGTCAATCAAATGTCAGTCAATAATTAAATGAATTGAACCACATTCATTCATTCAATAAATTACACGTCATTGTTTCATTCAGAATATTAAACTGCAGTCATTCAACCAAAGTTTATTCATTCATTACGTGAACGTCACATTATTCTGTCATTTAATGTAACAAACAGCACTTATTAATGCAATGAATCACAATGCATTCATTAATTCAATGGATCAAACTCCACTTCTTCATTCAATGTTTTCAATCTTCATTCATTCAATGAATCAAGCTTTATTCATGCAATGATGTAAATTACAGTGAATCAACTGTCAATCATACATTACAATCAATGAATTAAACAATATCGGTGATTCTCACACAAGGGATTCAGTGAATCAAGCTTCATTCATCCATTCCATGGATCAAAGGGCTTTCAATACATGAAAGAATCAAACAGCATTCGTTCATTCAAAGAACCAAGCCTCAAAAATACATTCAATGTTTCAAGCCTCAATTGTTCATTCCATGAATCAAGCTTCATTCTTCCGTTCTATGAATAGAACTGCATTCATTCATTCATACAATGAACCAAACTGCATTTATTTATTTAGTGAATCAAACATCGAACGTAAATAATGTGCACTTAGTGGGGTTCCATGTACATTTAATACATTAAAACTGCGCTCATTCATTCAATGCATCAAACGTTATTCATTCTTTCAATGAACTAAACTTAATTCATTCTATGTCACATGGCACTTATACAATCAATCAAACTGCATTCATTCATTCAAAGGATCAAACTTCATTCGTTCATTGAATACATCAAACTTAATTCCTTCATGCAAACAAGGAAATGAACCCACCTTTTTTCAGTTATTCAATTAATGAAATGACATTCAATGAATCAAATTTTTCTCATTCATGCAGTGAGTCAAGCACAACTTACTCATTCAATGATTTTCCACTCATTCATTCAATGATCAAGCTGCGTTCATTCATTCAATGGAACAAACGGCATTCATTGATATGCCAAACCAAACCACATTTATTCATTCAAATTATCCAACGTCAGATTTACATTAAATTAATTAACCTACCTTCATTCAGTCAATCAAATGTCAGTCAATAATTAAATTAATTGAACCACATTCATTCATTCAATAAATTACACGTTATTGTTTTATTCAGTATATAAAACTGCAGTCATTCAACCAAACTTTATTCATTCATTAAGTGAACGTCAAATTATTCTGTCATTTAATGTAACAAATAGCACTTATTAATGCAATGAATCACAATGCATTCATTTATTCAATGGATCAAACTCCACTTCTTCATTTAATGTTTTCAATCTTCATTCATTCAATGAATCAAGCTTTATTCATGCAATGATGCAAATTACAGTGAATCAAATGTCAATCATACATGACAATCAATGAATTAAACAATATCCGTAATTCTCACACAAGGGATTCAGTGAATCAAGCATCATTCATCCATTCCATGTATCAAA
>NW_025174947.1:0-1943 GCF_004010195.1 Chiloscyllium plagiosum | reverse complement strand
GGACACCACTCTGATTACTGTATCCCTGATACAATCATTATGATTAGTGTCAGTTTGTGATAAATGTTCGTGAACAAGGAATTCCCTGTGAGTTTAATGACTAGTCCATTGTGAGAGCCTGGTATGTGTGGGACAAGCTGGGGGAGGAACCTTCCCTTCTGGTCACAGCCCATTTTTAATTTCGTTTCTGAGGAATTCTCCCTGTTGGGCTTCCTGTGATTTCGCTGTCTGAACTCTGACCGCTAGTCCAGGCTGTGTGCTTGGTATCCTACTATCATAAACCCATTCTCGGGGAAACCCTACCAATCGCTTCTGATCCCTGAGCTCCTGTAACACAATGTGGAAATCCCTAAAGTGGATTTCCTATTCAGCAATTAAATAGCAGAGGGCCCAAGCCTCATTACAGGGGGCGTCTGAGGGGTGCAATCCCAGGTGTCCCTCCTCCTTTCTGAGACATGGGAGACAAAGGGTCGGGCCCAGTTTCTCATCGCTAAGAGAGGTGTAGGTAATAGCCCCCAAAAAACAGACAATTTGGACCCGGAGTCTCCGGGTGAAGCTGACGGGGGGAGGGGAGCATTCTCCTGGTTGTTGTTCTGCAGTTATGTAGTGCCTCTGCAGGTTATGCCTTATCCTGCCCTCAAGCAGTGAGGATCGCTGCCTTCATCTCATCATGGATGCCCTTCCCTAGCTGTTGGCCCTCAGGGAGGACTGAATGGCCTGCTGGACTAAGGCACATGGCGATTCATTTGGCTTGCTCCTCAGCGTCCAGTCCGTGTATAACAGACTGTCGGTCAATCTCATCCAAACATGTAAATGTGCCAGAGACGGGATGTTTATGGTACTGCCCACCAGCTGGGTGCCTGGAATGGCTGTAGTGTACGGAGTGAGACCATTAGCTGTGTGACGCTGGGGAACCACATGATTCATGGAATCTGAGTTTGGCTGTGGCTCAGGGCTGGGGGCAAAAGGTGTCACATTCAGTCAGCGAGTGTCACTGTGTGTCTCAGAGAGTGTCATAGTGTGTCTCAGTGAGTACCAGAGCGATTCAGAAAGTGTTAGTGTGTCTCAGCGAGGGTCAGAGAATGTCACAGAGTGTCACAGTGTGTCTCAGAGAGTGTCACAGTCTGTCACAGTGTGTCACAGTGTGCCTCAGAGAGAGTCAGAGAAAGTCAGAGAATGTCACAGTGTTTCATAGTCTGTCAGAGAGTGTCATAGTGTGTCTCAGTGAGTTTCATAGAGTTTTACAGTGTGTCTCAGAGCGTCAGAGAGTTTCAGACATGTCACAGTCAGAGAGTGCCACAGTATGTCAGAGAAAATGTCACAGTCTGTCACAGTCGGTAAGGAAGTGTCGCAGTGTGTCTCAGAGAGTGTCACAGTCTGTCACGGTCTGTCAAAGAGTGTCACAGTGTGTTTCAGAGAGTGTCAGAGAGTGTCCGAAAGTGTCACAGTGTGTCTCAGCGAGTCAGAAAGAGTCAAATAATGTTACAGCGTGTCTCAGAGAGTCTCTGAGAGCATCAGGAAGTGTCACAGTCTGTCTCAGAGAGGGTCAGAGTGTGTCACTGTCTGTCAGGGATTGTCACAGTGTGCTTCAGAGAGAGTCAGAGAAAATCAGAAATGTCACAGTGTGTCATTTTCTGTGAGAGTGTCCTAGTGTGTCTCAGAGAGTGTAAGAGATAGTCAGAGAGTGTCAGAGTGTGTTTCAGAGAGTGTCACAGAATGTCTCAGAGAGTGTCACAGTGTATTACAGTCTGTCAGAGAGTGTCATAGTGTGTCTCAGTGTGTGTCAGAGAGAGTCAGAGAGTGTCACAGTGTGTTTCAGAGATTGTCACAGTGTGTCTCGGAGAGTGTCACAGTGTGTTGCAGCCTATCAGAGAGTGTCATAGTGTGTCTCAGAGTGTGTCAGAGAGAGCCAGAGAGTGTCACAGTGAGTCGTACTCTGTCTC
>NW_025174946.1:0-1943 GCF_004010195.1 Chiloscyllium plagiosum | reverse complement strand
TAGCAAATCTAAGCTACTAAGGTGCAGGCCATGCCATTATACAATTTTCTGTAATAATTCACCAGCCCGAGGAAATACCAAAAATCCGATACAGATGTGGAAGCCGAGGAACCCTTGGCTGCCCACACTATCTTTGTGCCCACTCTTATCAATGCTGAGGCTCAAGGAGGTCACTGGGGTGTGTTGGAACATAATGTTTTGTCCTTTCTAAGGCCTTGGAGAAATGTTAAGTGCTGTTTAATGTTCTTCCCAGTTATTAGAACATCATACAGATAAATAACGACTCGGGGTTGACCTTGTAAAATGTTCTCCGTCATTCACTGGAAAGTTTCACCAGCTGATGATAGTCCAAACGATAGGCAGTCAAGCATACAGGTTCCACCCCTTATGGGTATTAACTGCATCATATTTATGAGAATTCTCATCGAATCACAATGGCACGTTCGCATGGCTCATATCCAACTTCATGAAAACAGGTCCCCTGCAATTTTGCATCCAAAGCCTCGATGCGATAGATCTGATATCTGTCTAACTTCAAAAATTTGTTCACCGTTTGTTTAAAATGTCAACAAAGGTAAATCGACTCAGCAGAGCTACGGCTGCTCAAAGGGCATACTGTAGTGAATTGATGATTGCTTCACAGTCCAGCTTCATGATTTGTGAGGGCTCAAAATTGGACAACTTGTCATCGGCGAGATCCTGCAGCGAGGTACATTCAGAAGTGTTGAGGTGATCACACAGACCTACTCAACACTGGTTCAAAGGGAAAATAGATGAATGTTGAAGCCATTTATCATTATAACGACTTACATGCTGTTGTGGACCAGACAAAGGATGGTGACAATCTTCATGGTGGAACTCAACCGGAGAAGAATGCTCGACAAATGCTTCCCAATTGATGGTGTCAAAGGCCTTTGTAAAATCTAAGAGGGCCATCTACAGGAGTGAAAATCATGTCCATTGTGCTCCTCTGTGGCTGAATGCCACACTGAGACTCCGGGGGAGGGGTTCCTCAGCCAAAAGGACGACACAATTGAAAAGGCCCTCTGTGATGGATTTTCCAAAGGTCGATATCAGGGATATTCCCCTCTAGTTACTAGAGTCTGACATGCTCCCTTTTTGAAAATACTAATGACTTTGGCAGCTGGGAGGTCTCCTGGGATGCATCTCCTCCATTCAGGAAAGGCAGATTAGGGCATGCAGCTGCACTGGGAGTTCTGGGTCCCCGCACTTCAATGACTCTGGGGGAATACTGTTTACCATCAGCCTTGTTCTTAAGCTGGAGGACAGCCTACTTTGTTTCGTCCATAAAATAAAATACTTTGTTTATTGCTGAGCTCCTTCCATGTAAGATGCTGTGGGATCCAATTTAAGAATTTCCACGTGCACAGTACTTGAGACTGACGGAGCCTTCATAGAGACAGCTTGAGTGAGCAGAACCCTCTGACATCTGCCAGTCAGGACTCCTGTGTGGAACAGGTTAACGGCCCCAATCTGGGAAACTATATCCCATGAGGCTCACTCTCACTGACTACATTGTCTCAAGAAATAGATAGGTAAGAAAGTAAAGGCACATTCTCTTGCCTGCAACATCGCGAGTCATTTTCCCACGAGGTCCGCTTCCTCAGACTCTGGCTTGGATACTGATGGCATGTGCTGGATCGTAGCCACCTCCTGCATTTCAGAAAACAATCATCATCTTCCGCAGGTGGTAATGGCGTCAAAGCTATGGCATCTGCCATGTCCATCTCACCCTCAGAGGTTTCTTCCACACTGGGAGGATGTGCAGAACCCACAGGTGCGGACAGCCTTACTGGATATTCTGAGGGGCCGGGGTATGTTTTGGTTCTGGCAAATTAGAGGTTACAGCTATCATGTGGTCCTCACATTTGTTCAGGACCGCCTTCCTGAACATCACGGGAGTTTCCTCACTTCGACCATGC
>NW_025174945.1:0-1943 GCF_004010195.1 Chiloscyllium plagiosum | reverse complement strand
ACAGTCACCATCACAGACCGATATACCTCCCAATGTACAGTAACCATCACGGTCCGACATGCCTCCCACTGTACAGTAACCATCACAGACCAACAAACATCCCACTGTACAGTAACCATCACGGCCCGACATAGCTCCCACTGTACAGTAACCATCACGGCCCGACATAGCTCCCACTGTACAGTAACCATCACGGTCCGACATACCTCGCACTATACTGTAACCATCACGGCCCGGCCTACCTCCCACTGTACATTAACCATCACGGCCCGTCATACCTCCCTCTGTTCGATAACCATCACGGCCCGACATACCTCCCACTGTACAGTAAACATCACGGCCCGACATACCTCCCATTTTATAGTAACCATCACGGCCCGACATACCTCCCACTGTACAGTAACCATCACAGACCAACAAACTTCCCACTGTACAGTAACCATCACGGTCCGACATAGCTCCCACTGTACAGTAACCATCATGGCCCGACATACCTCCCACTGTACAGTAAACATCACGGCCCAACATACACCCCACTGTACAGTAACCATCACGGTCCAACATTCCTCTAACTGTATTGTAACCATCAGGGCTCGACATACCTCCCGCTGTACAGTAACGATCACGGCCCGACATATCTCACACTGTACAGTAACCATCAGAGACCAACAAACCTCCCTCTGTACAGTAACGATCACGGCCCAAAACACCTCCCACTGTACAGTAACCATCACAGACCAACAAACCTCCCTCTGTACAGTAACGATCACGGCCCAAAACACCTCCCACTGTGCAGTAACCATCACGGCTCGACATACATCCCAATGTACAGTAACGATCACGGCCCGATATACCTCCCACTGTACAGTCACCATCACAGACCGATATACCTCCCACTGTACAGTAATCATCACGGTCCGACATGCCTCCCACGGTACAGTAACCATAACAGACCAACAAACGTCCCACTGTACAGTAACCATCACGGCACGACATAGCTCCCACTGTACAGTAACCATCACGGCCCGACATAGCTCCCACTGTACAGTAACCATCACGGTCCGGCATACCTCGCACTATACTGTAACCATCACGGCCCGGCCTATCTCCCACTGTACATTAACCATCACGGCCCGTCATACCTCCTTCTGTTCGATAACCATCACGGCCCGACATACCTCCCACTGTACAGTAACCATCACGGCCCGACATACCTCCCACTGTACAGTAAACATCACGGCCCAACATACACCCCACTGTACAGTAACCATCACGGTCCAACAATCCTCTAACTGTACTCTAACCATCAGGGCTCGACATACCTCCCGCTGTACAGTAACGATCACGGCCCGACATATCTCCCACTGTACAGTAACCATCACAGACCAACAAAACTCCATCTGTACAGTAACGATCACGGCCCAAAACACCTCCCACTGTACAGCAACCATCACAGCCCAACAAAGCTCGCACTGTACAGTAACCACCACGGCCCCACATACCTCCCAAGGTACAGTAACCATCACGGTCCGACATACCTCGCACTATACTGTAACCATCACGGCCCGGTATACCTCCCACTGTACATTAACCATCACGGCCCGTCATACCTCCCTCTGTACTATAACCATCACGGCCCGACATACCTCCCACTGTACAGTAACCATCACGGTCCAACATACCATCAACTGTACTGTAACCATCACGGCCCGACATACCTCCCACTGTACAGTAACCGTCACGGTCCAACATACCACCAACTGTACTGTAACCATCACGGCTCGACATACCTCCCACTGCACAGTAACCATCACAGACCAACAAAACTCCCACTGTACAGTAACGATCATGGCCCAAAATACCTCTCACTGTACAGCAACCATCACTGCCCAACAAAGCTCCCACTGTGCAGTAAACATCACGGCCCCACATACCTCCCAAGG
>NW_025174944.1:0-1943 GCF_004010195.1 Chiloscyllium plagiosum | reverse complement strand
ACACTAGAGAATAGCGATTTATGTGCCTGAAATATTTGAATTAAGATCTTTCTAATTTAAAAAAATCAGTACGATCACATAGATTTCTTCATCTTCCAGGACTTTAGAACCAGCAGAATTAGTTAATTTGGTTTCTTGGGAACTCGAAGTGAATAAACAGCAGATTCGTGATTATTCAGCTGAAGACAACATCCCTTCTTTGCAAAAATGCTCAACTTTGAAAGATTCAAAAATGCATTGTCATTGTTTAATGAAACAATACAGAGATGTTAATTCTTTTTCATTTGACTTAACAAAACGCAGGAATTATACATGATTTTGTTGCATGAAGAATACTTAAATCTTATTGTAATTATAAATACAATGAATGTTCGTATCGAAGTGAAATATATTGAAATGAATTCAACTACGTTTCTGCAGGTAAAATAAGAATTAATATCAACAATGATTGAGAGATTGTACATTACAATATATTTAGGTATTCATGAAAAGAGCCGTAATTCCACATTTATGGCACATACTGGATTGAATAATTATTACGTATGAGCAACAACTGAATTATAAAATTCGATTAATGAATTTAGAAATAATGAGAAATCTCGTTTTGCTATGTGACTGAGGAATGTGTGCAAACAAACAGGAATTATTGCAATGAAAAGTAATTGCAGGTCTGTGAATTTAAAGTCTGTGATTACGGTGATCATTCGTGTAAGCAACCATTAGACATTTACAATTAATGTTGCATGGGAAGTCCTTGGATCCATTGTGGGATACTTGATCTGAAAAAAAAAACAGTTTCATATTGCAGTGTTGGTACTCAGAAACAATTGGTTAAATTAAAATGTGAATCTCATTTTACTTGGTCAAAAGAATTTCTTAAATAATTGCACAATAATTATCATGACAATGACTTGATAATTAATGTTGTAATATGAGCAATTAAAATGATTCAACATTTCAAAAACACTTTGCTGTGATGCTGATGGGTTATTTATTAAAATTGGTAAATTGTGGAATAAAATGTCGGAACGAGCTGTATGAATTGAAGAAAAAGTGAGGCATTCAGTGATTATAAAACAAATCTTCCTTTCTTTATTAAAAAATACAGGTAACACAATAAATATGAATTTCCATCAAATGGTTTCTTCATAGAGACATGTTATTTTAATTTAGATGATTAATATTATGATCAAAGTTCAGACATTTGTGTCAGAATTTGGAAGAAAATTAATAGATAATGAAAGTGAGCATGAATGTGAACAAATGATGCAGTCAATGACATTTGGCATATAAATAAATTATAATAATTGTGTCATTATTGTACAATGTGAATAATGTTGGAATAGAAAAGACAACAAAAGCAACATGTTCAAAGCAGTTCTTTTCTTACAATGAAATGAAACCAATAATCATTTTGTAGAGCGCATGATTTGAAAATAAAACAGTCATTTAATGTGTTATATAAACTGAAGACTACTTCTGTTTTGCAAAAATGGAGACTTCCACAAATCCAAAATTTAGGTTTTCTGTATTATACAACAAAAATTCGAAATATCTCTTGCACACAAATTTAAAATAAGTAAACCTACAGAATTTTAGAATGACAAAATGTTTGTTGTTTGCATGATTGTATTAGAGTCAATATCCGTGATAAATTAGAAGCATTGTTTTTAGCAACATAAATCATCTTTAACTACTGAACTGACATAGAAGATATCAATTGCACTTGTTGCATGGAATAGTAAACAAATTATTACTGTTGTTATTGGTTTTAGGAGCAGTAAGGTACTTACTCAGGTTATTCTACTGAACAATAATCAGATGATGATGAAAGCCTTTGTGTAGCTCTGTTTAGTGTGAACATTGGTTTCGATAAAATTGAGATATTTACGTGAATTAGGAACACATTAATAATTGGATGCGAATGATCTGATTTAAAATCA
>NW_025174943.1:0-1943 GCF_004010195.1 Chiloscyllium plagiosum | reverse complement strand
TGACCAAATCTGCACACAATGCAATAAAATACTATCTCAACAAAACACACCATTAGGGAAAGATATACTAACTCTGGTACTTCAATCATTTTGTACGAAGAGCCACATATCATTTACTTCCTGCCCCGGATGAATTCTGTTACTGATTTATAACCAAGGACATTCAGGTCCCTTTCAACAACAGAACTTCCCAACCTCTCACCATTTAATAAATATAAATGAGAATCATAATAGTTGTTGTACCCATCTGAATCATTTTATGCGAAGCGGACAGCTATTTCCCAAGCACTGATCCTTCTGATACCCCACAAGTCTTCCACCTAGAGAAAAACGCTACTATCTTCATTTTGCCCATTATCCAATTTTTGATCAATTTGGTGTATTCCATTCCCCACTCACCAGTAGTCAACCGTGCCAAACCTTTTGTGAAAATTCAAATATTTTACTCCATTGATTCTCAGTTGTCGATTTCACAACGGACAATCTCCACCAACTCCAGCAGGTTTATCAAATATAATTTCCCATTTCTGGAATGTAGTCTGACTACAAAGTCATATCATTATTCTCGAAGCGTCTAGTTGTCACGTTCCTTATAAAATGTTACAATGTGTTTCTCACAGCTGATGTAGAGCGATATAGTTGCCTGTTTGCCCTCTCCATCCTGTTTTAAATATTTAGTTAAAAACCACACAACACTAGGTTATAGTCCAACAGGTTTAATTGGAAAAACACTAGCTTTCGGAGTGGCGCTCCTTCATCAGGTGGTAGTGGAGGGCTCAATCCTAACATACAGATGGAACTGAAATTATACATTGAAAAATTGATTGTCTGCTAAGCCTTTCATCTGTTAGAATACCTTGATAGTTTCACTTCTTTCAAGTGTAAATCACAAAACAGTTTTTTTAAAAACTGCATTCTCGGGTTAGCTGTTATCAACGGTGATAGCTAGACAATACGATGAAGGTTTTGGCCCCCTGTGTTCTCTCTCTATGCCATGATGTTTAGGGGATCACCATACGTTTTGGGTTTCTCTGAATGGACGCAGCAGTTGAAAACACAAACCCGACAAAAGCGTCCATAGAACATATCTTTTCTCTGTAATGACAGGAGCAAGTCAAATCCCCACACACGCGGTGCACGCATTAAGTGTTGAAAATGTTTCTCTTCTTAGCGGAAAAAAGCCCTTGCATCTTTGCACAGTTCCACACTTACAGTTCCTCTCTCCAAAGAAGCAGTTGACAATGTAACATTACCTTTCTCTGTATCTCAGCAACGATAATGGCAGCACTTGTATTGCTGATGGAGTAGATCACCACACTTAGAGAAGAAGGACAGAGGGAATATAACTCATTTTAAACAGGGACACATCAAAATTAACATGATAGTCAGGAATATGGGAAAAGAGGAAATTTTAGAGTAAGCTCTCATTTTATTTTCCTTCTGGTTCAACATCAGCAGCCCCTTTGTTCGCTTTTCATTTCTGTCTGTCTCTCTCTCTCTCTCTCTGGACATTTCTCCATCCATTCAACTAAACTCCCCATCACACATCCGACCATCCCTGATAGAAATAATATTATTTCCCAGTTGCTTTCAGTTGTGATGTAGGGTCACTAGATTCGACACTTTATCTGTTTTTCTCCTGACTGACGCTGCCATACTTGCTGAGATTCTCCAACATTTTCAGACACTGGAGAATTTTATTTCAGATGTACATCATTTACAGTTCCTTCGATTATTTCACCTTTAATGCTGTTGCTTCACAGAATGCCAGCATCACTGGCAAGGGCAGCATTTGTCATTCATCACTAATTGTCGTTGACTGCGAGACCATTTGTCAAGACAATATGAAGCTGATCTTGTTTTGTCACACTTAGTTTCTTTCCCAAAGGCTGTCCGTGAAAGAATAAGAGAAATCCTTATTATTTATGGTTGCCGATTGTAAA
>NW_025174942.1:0-1943 GCF_004010195.1 Chiloscyllium plagiosum | reverse complement strand
TCCCCACATTTTCACCTTGTGCCTGAGGCACAAAGACTCTCAGGTTAAAGCACCAACAGTCAAATCGCGCGATCTCTCTCTCTCTCTCTCCCACTCTCTCTCTGTCTCTAATGAGTCAGCAGGCCTGGGAATATGTCAACTTTGATTTCAAAGCTTTATTTGTATATATGTCAAGGAATAATTGACAATCTATCTCTATGCTGTCCCTCAGGACGAGTGAATAAGTCAGTGAGAGAACTCTTCATTAAGTGGAGAGTGATAGAGCTGACTCGGATTATGAGCCGAAATCGAAATAGAAGAAATGATACTGATATGAAGCGTGAGCAGGGTATAACGAATTGGGGAACAGAACTTAAAGGGATGACAAGCACTTCAAAAACATTTGCAAGAACTGCAACTGCTTCTCACTCCTGTCTGACACAAAGAAACCGGGAAACGTGGCCATGTCATGGCTAACAAGCGATATTAGGCATAGTATTGCACTCAAGGAGCCTTACAAATTGGCTGAAAATAGCAGCAAACATCAGACATCGGCAGACGATGAAGAAAGAATTAATACAGAACGAAAATTTCGTTTAACAGTAAGCAAATAATGAATTGTTAAACTCCTGAAGGTATATCAATTGAGAAAAAAAAAACGATTATTGAAAACAAATCCCTTACAATGAGAAACAGAGGATGCTATAATGTGGGATAAATATATAGCATACCAAATAAATATGTAAATTGGTTTTGTCATCACAGATGATAAAAGTAATATTCCTAAAGTGCTGGGAAGAAAAAGAGGGGGAGTAACTGAAAGAAATCAGTATTATCAGGGAGATAGTGTTGTGGAAATTGATGAGATTAAAAGACAGTAAATTCCACCAACTGCAAATCAAACAGCAGTGTACATGAAGTCACCCTAAATGCAGTGAATGCGTTCTGTAACTAGAGTGTGGAGTCTAAATAGAGTAAATTAATTGTCATATTTCAATATTCTATCGACTCTGAATCAATATCTAGGGCTTGGAGTTCAGTTAGTATGACGCCACGATTTATAAAAGGAAGTAGCGAGAAAACATGGAATAACAGAAAAGTTAGCCTAACACTGGAAAACAGTAATTGGATTGGACAGAGCCAGCATGAATTTACGAAACTTAAATAGGAAAGGCCATCTCGTCTTCTTGTACACAAATCGCTGAACGTAAGCATGCAGGAGCAGCAGCAGGTGAGGAAACCAAACGGTGTGTTTGCCTTTGTACTGAGAGGATTTGAACACAGGAGCAGGGAAGACTTGCTGAAATTGCGCAGGGTCTTGTTGACAGCACAACCGAGAGTGCAGTTTAGGGATCCTTATCTAATAAAGGATGTTCTCCATTCGGAGATGGCACAATAAAGGTTTACCAGACTAATTCATGGGATGACATGACTGACGTATGAGGATTCGTTTGGATGAAAATCACTCAAGTTTAGAATGATGAAGTAGGATGTCACCGAAACGAGTAAAATTCTAAAAGGTACGTACAAGGTAAATGCAGGAAGGATGCTTTCAATGACCAGGGCGTCCAAACCATAGAGGGTTGGGAGGTGGCGTCATTTCTAAGAATATGGGTAGTACATTTAAGACTGAGATGACGATTTTATTTATTAATCAAAGACTGGTTACTAAGTGAAATTTGATGCCACGGAACGTAATTGAAGTCAGAATGTGGACTGTTGACAAGATGAAGATATCTAAAGTTTTGAGGCAAGAGGGATCATAAGGTGTAGGCCTAAAGAAGTAGCAGGTTACTGAGCGGAATGATCATATAAGATCATACTGAATTATAGAGAAGGCTCAAACATCACAACAAGCCAGGCCAGTTCTAATATTTCATATTTCCATTCTGTTAAAGGTGGAATATGAAAACCAATTGTTTTAACTGACACAGATATCAGTAACATATTGTCTAGATTTAAAA
>NW_025174941.1:0-1943 GCF_004010195.1 Chiloscyllium plagiosum | reverse complement strand
GATGACAGAGTTTCGAAGAAGCAGCTATATTTTAACATTTCATTTGGCCATCAGAAATAATAACAGGAGGAGGCCATTCAGCCCCTCAGGCCTGCCCCACCACTCAATGGGATCAAGGCTGCTGAGACATTCCTCACCTCGACTTTCCTGCCCTTCTCCTTGACTCCCGGGTGAACCAAGGGTCTCTCTCTCTCTCTCTCAGTCTTAAACGTACACGAGGCCTCTGGCCCCACTGCTCTCTGGGGTTCCAGAGACCCACACGTTGTCGGAGAGAAGAAATCCCTCCTTGTCCCTGCCTTAAATCGGTGCCCCTTTATCCTGACCCTCTGCCCTCTGGCCCAGACCACGTACACGAGGCCTCTGGCCCCACTGCTCTCTGGGGTTCCAGAGACCCACACGTTGTCGGAGAGAAGAAATCCCTCCTTGTCCCAGCCTTAAATCGGTGCCCTCTGCCCTCTGGCCCAGACCCTCCCATGAGGGGAACCACCCTCTCAGCATTGACCCTGTCAAACCCTGAACAGTCCAACGTGTTTCAATGAGGTCCCCTTTCATTCCTCTACACTCCAGGGAGTAGAGTTCAAACTTGTACATGAGACAATCCCTCCATCCCAGGGACCATCCCAGTGGACCTTCTCTGAGCTGCCTCCAATCAAATGGTATCTTTCCTTAATAAGGGACACAGCTGCTGACAGTTCTCCAGATGTGCTCCCCCCAGCTCCCTGTACAGTTACAGTAAGGCTCCCCCTACTCCAAGCCCCAACATTCCACCAGCCCTTTGTGCATACGTTTAGCGGCAGTTCCAAGTTTGCCATGTCACTGTGGGTCTGGAGTCACATGTACATCCGTAAACACGTGTGTAGCTACACAGACACAGGAGTGAGGAGTGGATCAGAGACTCTCATCAGGCCCAACAAGTCCACACCAACCCTCCAAGGAATATCCCACTCAGACCCCTTCCCCTAACCTATTACTCTACACTTACCCCTAACTAATGCACCTAACCTACACATCCCTGAACACTATGAGCACGGCTAATCCACCCTGACCTGCACATCTTTGGACTGTGGGAGGAAACCGGAGCACCCGGAGGAAACCCACACAGACACAGGGAGAATGTGCAAACTCCACACAGACAGTCGCCTGAGGTGGGAATCGAACCTGGGTCCCTGGCGCTGTGAGGCAGCAGTGCTGACCAATCTCTGGTGGATATTGGCCTCACATCAATAGCCTTCCCTCACACGGCCAACCTGCTCACTCAGCGTGGGCCAGACTAAGGGAACAGAACAGATTTTGTTCCTTTTCCTGAACCAGGTACATTTTATAATAATCAACTCAATTCCTGCTCGGCACTCCCTAAGTAATGTTTCTTAAACTTGATTTCAACCTTGAGTTCACTTTCTGAGAGTTGACGTCCCCCATCCCAGAGCCATCAGCAGCTCTTTATATGGTCCAACCCACCCTGGACTCTTCCTGTGCAAAAGGCCATTCAGCCCATTAAATCTGAACTGACTATCCGAATGGGAACCCCACCCCCTGCAAGTTCCCCTCCAAGTCCCTCCCCATCCTGACTGGGAAATATCTCCCCATTCCCTCACTGTCACTGGGTCCGAATCCCGGAATTCCCTCCCTCAGGGCATTGTGGTTTACCCACAGCGGGTCAGGATGGCAGCTCACCCCCACCTTCTCAAGGGGCAAAAAATGCTGGGATAACCAGTCACAGCCCATGGATGGGGGAGTAAATGAGCAGTGTTCCCTAGTGCCAATCTACTGCCCATTTCCCTGCACACACATCACTCACTCACACCCACTCAGCGCCAAAAAACCAAACTGTTCTTGTCTTTAATCAGTTAGCACCTCACATTAAACCTACACCACCCTCTTGGTGCTGGTTTTCCACCCAAATAAAGAGGGAGAGACGGGGGGAAGTGAGGGAGAGACGGGGG
>NW_025174940.1:0-1943 GCF_004010195.1 Chiloscyllium plagiosum | reverse complement strand
TAGTGTGTACCGGGCAGTGTGTATCGGGCAGATCATAGATTGTACCAGGCAGAGTGTACCGGGCAGTGTGTACCAGGCAGTGTGTGCCGGGCAGATCATAGAGTGTATCGGGCACAGTGTACCGGGCAGTTCATAGAGTGTACCGTGCCCAGTGAACTGGGCAGTTCATAGAGTGTACCGGGCAGAGTGTACCGGGCAGATCAGAGAGTGTACCGGCAGAGTGTACCGAGCAGTGTGTACCGGGCAGAGTGTATCGGGCAGGTCATAGAGTGTACCGGGCAGAGTGTACCGGGCAGTTCATAGAGTGTACCGTGCAGAGTATACCGGGCAGTTCATAGAGTGTACCGTGCAGAGTGTACCGGACAGAGTGTACCGGGCAGTTCATAGAATGTACCGGGCAGAGTATACCGGGCAGATCATGGAGTGTACCGGGCAGTGTGTACCGCGCAGATCATAGATTGTACCGGGCAGAGTATACCAGGCAGAGTATACCGGGCAGTTCATAGAGTGTACCAGGCAGAGTGTACCGGGCAGAGTATACCGACCAGATCATAGAGTGTACCGGGCAGAGTGTACCGGGCTGATCATGGAGTGTACCGAGCAGAGTGTATCGGGCAGATCATAGAGTGTACCGGGCAGAGTGTACCGGGTAGAGTGTACCGGGCAGAGTGTATCGGTCGGAGCATGGAGTGTACCGGGCAGAGCATGGAGTGTACCGGGCAGAGCATGGAGTGTACCGGGCAGAGTGTACTGGGCAGATCATAGAGTGTACCGGGCAGATCATAGAGTGTACCGGGCAGAGTATACCGGGCAGAGTGTACCGGGCAGAGTGTACCGGGCAGAGTGTACCGGCCATATCATATAGTGTATCGGGCAGATCATAGAGTGTACCGGGCAGAGTGTACCGGGCAGAGTGTATCGGTCGGAGCATGGAGTGTACCGGGAAGAGCATGGAGTGTACCGGGCAGAGCATGGAGTGTACCGGGCAGAGTGTACTGGGCAGATCATAGAGTGTACCGGGCAGATCATAGAGTGTACCGGGCAGAGTATACCGGGCAGAGTGTACCGGGCAGAGTGTACCGGGCAGAGTGTACCGGCCATATCATATAGTGTACCGGGCAGATCATAGAGTGTACCGGGCAGTGTGTACTGGGCAGTGTGTACCGGGCAGATCATAGATTGTACCAGGCAGTGTGTACCGGGCAGAGTTAACCGGGCAGATCATGGAGTGTACCGGGCAATGTGTATCGGGCAGTGTGCACTGGGCAGATCATGGAGTGTACCGGGCAGTGTGTATCGGGCAGTGTGCACTGGGCAGATCATGGAGTCTACCGGGCAGGGTGTACCGGCCAGATCATAGAGTGTACCGGGCAGTGTGTATCGGGCAGATCATAGATTGTACCGGGCAGAGTATACCAGGCAGAGTATACCGGGCAGTTCATAGAGTGTACCAGGCAGAGTGTACCGGGCAGATCATAGAGTGTATCTGGCAGTGTGTATCGGGCAGTGTGTACCGGACAGAGTGTACCGGCCAGATCGTAGAGTGTACCAGGCAGAGTATACCGGGCAGTTCATGGAGTGTACCAGGCAGATCATAGAGTGTACCGGGCAGTGTGTGCCGGGCAGATCATAGAGTGTATCGGGCACAATGTACCAGGCAGTTCATAGAGTGTACCGTGCCCAGTGAACCGGGCAGTTCATAGAGTGTACCGGGCAGAGTGTACCGGGCAGATCAGAGAGTGTACCAGCAGAGTGTACTGGGCAGATCATAGAGTGTACCGGGCAGAGTATACCGACCAGATCATAGTGTGTACCGGGCAGATCATAGAGTGTACCGGGCAGTGTGTACCAGGCAGTGTGTGCCGGGCAGATCATAGAGTGTATCGGGCAGAGTGTACCGGGCAGATCATAGAGTGTACCGGCAGAGTGTACTGGGCAGATCA
>NW_025174939.1:0-1942 GCF_004010195.1 Chiloscyllium plagiosum | reverse complement strand
TGATTTTCAGTGAGTGACAGCAAATGAATCTCAGTCAGTGACATGGACTGCCCCTCAGACAGTGACTGGGATTGAACCTCAGTTAGTGAAAGGGATTGAATCTCAGTTAATGACAGGGATTGAGCCTCACTCAGTGACAGGGATTGAATCTCAGTCAGTGACAGGGATTGAACCTCCGTCAGTGACAGGGATTGATCCTCCGTCAGTGACAGGGATTGACCCTCAGTCAGTGACAGGGATTTTATCTCAGCCATTGACAGGGATTGAACCTCATTCAGTGACAGGGATTGAATCACAGTCAGTGACAGGGATTAAGCCTCAGTCAGTGACAGGGATTGAGCCTCAGTAAGTGACAGGGATTCAACTCAGTCAGTGACAGGGATTGACCCTCAGTCAGTGACAGGGATTGACCGTCAGTCAGTGACAGGGATTGAGCCTCAGTCAGTGACAGGGATTGAGCCTCAGTAAGTGACAGGCATTGAACCTCAGTCAGTGACAGGGATTGAATGTCAGTCAGTGACTGGGAATGACCCTCAGACAGTGACAGGGAATGAATCTCAGTCAGTGACAGGGATTGAATCTCAATTAGTGACAAGGATTGAAACTCACTCAGTGACAGGGATTGAACCACCATCAGTGACTGGGATTGAACCTCAGTCAGTGACAGGGATTGAACCTCAGTCTGTAACTGGGATTGATCCTTCGTCACTGACCGGGATTGACCCTCAGTCAGTGACAGGGATTCAATCTCAGTCAGTGACAGGGATTGAATCTCTGTCAGTGACAGGGATTGACCCACAGTCAGTGACAGGGATTGAATCTCAGCCAGTGACAGGGATTGAACCTCAGTCAGTGACAGTGAATGAATATCAGTCCGTGACAGGGATTGAACCTCAGTCTGTGACAGGGATTGAATCTCAGATATTGACAGGGATTGAACCTCAATCAGTGACAGGGATTGAACCAACATCAGTGACATGGATTGAGCCTTAGTCAGTGACAGGGATTGAATCTCAGTCAGTGACAGGGATTGAACCTTAGTCAATGACAGGGATTGAGCCTCAGTAAGTTACAGGATTGAACCTCAGTCAGTGACTGGGATTGAATCTCACTTAGTGACAGGGATTGAACCTCAGTCAGTGAAAGGGATTGAATCTCAGACAGTGACAGGGATTGAATCTCAGTCTGTGACAGGGATTGAACCTCAGTCAGTGACAGGAATTGAACATTAGTCAATGACAGGGATTGAGCCTCAGTAAGTGACAGGATTGAACCTCAGTCAGTGACTGGGATTGAATCTCACTTAGTGACAGGGATTGAATGTCAGTCAGTGAAAGGGATTGAATCTCAGACAGTGACAGGGATTGAATCTCAGTCTGTGACAGGGATTGAACCTCAGTCTGTGACAGGGATTCAAGCTCAGTCAGTGACAGGTATTGATTCTCAGTTAGTGACAGGGATTGAATCTCAGTCAGTGACAGGGATTGAACCTCAGTCTGTGACAGGGATTCAAGCTCAGTCAGTGTCAGGTATTGAATCTCAGTTAGTGACAGGGATTGAATCGCAGTCAGTGACAGGAATTGAAACTCAGTCAGTGACAGGGATTGAATCTCAGTCAGTGACTGGCATTGGCCCTCAGACAGTGACAGGGATTGAATCTGAGTCATTGACAGGGATTGAATCTCACTTAGTGACAGGGATTAAATCTCAGTCAATGACAGGGATTGAACTTCCATCAGAGACAGGGATTGAACCTCAATCAGTGACAGGGATTGAATCTCAGTCAGTGACAGGTATTGAATCTCAGTCTGTGACAGGGATTGAACCTAAGTCAGTGACAGGTATTGAATCTCAGTTAGTGACAGGGATTGAGCCTCAGTAAGTAACAGGGATTGTACCTGAGTCAGTAACAGGGATTGAAACTCCGTCAGTGACAGGGATT
>NW_025174938.1:297-1942 GCF_004010195.1 Chiloscyllium plagiosum | reverse complement strand
AGGAGAAAGCTGATGTGCTGGTGTCACGGTGCATCATGGATTCCTAATGTAGCTCGTCTGTCAAATGTACCCCCAAGTACTCTCTGAAAGGCCTCATTTGGAAGCTGTCTGCCGTTCTTCAACGTGCGAGAATTAGCACCAGAAATCCTGAATCATATTTTTGCCCATTAGCAGCTCATTCCATCAGCAACAGCAATGAATGAATTTACACTCTCAGAGTAACCTCTGGATTTGTGCTGTCATAGCGTCACTAATATTAAGGTGTGCCACGAGATCTAAGCCATGTGGGAAGTGGGAATTCTGAAATAACAGCCAAGCTGCCGAATGCCATTGCATCCATTTGGTTTTCGTTAAATCATGGATGAGCAGGAACATGTAAACAGGGAGGGGGAGGGGAGGGGGGAAGCGGGATAATAAAGTGAGGCAGTTGCAGCTCTGGTGGAACTCCTTATTTGTGATTCACTTGTAGGCTCAAGCATCTCTACTGCTGCTGTTTTGTTCCAGACAAGTTGAGTTTTCACTGGAACCGAAGAGAGACTGTTATTTCATCGCTGTAGTAAAATAAAGTTCTACGGTGACTCGACTCACCATTATCTTCTGTTTTGGCGAATGAGAAAATAACTCCAATGAATTTCGATGTCATATGTTCTTAAATTTCTCCCATTTCGTTCATTTCTGTCCTGGAGGCGGCGGAAAGGAAAGGTAGTTTAATCGAGAATGTGATTGGTGAAATTCACTTTTTATGGCCCATTCTTTTTGTGTTCTTTCTTTCTCTCTTTTCAGCACTTTCTGGGAAGTGGCGGTGCACTAAGGCTCCAGGATGTTTGCAAGAGCAGACTGGAATTTCCCTGCTTTTAGTTGTGAGATTAGAACATGGCTCACGCGCGTGGTTGTGCCAGTCAGAACCTACCCTCGCCTTTCTTGACCCTCGCTCCTTGATAGCAACTACCCCTTCATCCTCCACCCATTCTCTGGTGGGTGCTGTTGCCAGGCCGTTTTGTCTGTCAATTTCACTGTCCATCTTCCACCCCCCGGAACCAGCATCAACATTTCCTCCACTCATGGACTCACATCTAGAGCTCAATTCCCCACTAACCATGACTGTCAGATACGTAGTTAGACCACAGGGTGTTGCAACAGACGTGCAGCTCAGCGCAGAGGAGGCCGCACTGGCCTGCAAAGACCCTTTATAATTAAGAATACGTGGCACCTCAAAGATCTCACAACCATGATAGGGCGTGTCGCATGTCGCACAACCAACAGTACATTTCACACACTTTGGACAAGACACAAACCCGTTAGTAGAGCTTACACTAATTGGACAGGGCGAGTTTTGTGCGCGCTGTTCTCCCGCATTACGACAAGCTACTTTTACAAAACAAGGCACAGACGCTGCCTCTCCTCCGAGAGCCAACTGTTATTAGCTGATCTCCCATAATCACTGTGGGCACAGCAATAGAACCACACAGGCCAGCTATTGTCCTCCCAAACACATTCAGTTACTCTTAGACAGGGAGCAATCCTGCCATCAACTCAACACCCGTATCACCCGCAGCAGTATTGGGAAGCAAACCAGTTATTGAATCACCTTTTCAGCAAGGAATCCTCGTGCCCACAACCAGCCCATGTAACACTTCCTTCTTAC
>NW_025174938.1:0-187 GCF_004010195.1 Chiloscyllium plagiosum | reverse complement strand
GTTGGCCCCTGAAACTTTATGTTTATACATATGGCGGCTGCCAAAATACATAGACCGGTTTTCCCTAAGGGTATTCGGAGACCCCCACAGCTTATGCTCACCCTGCCCACTCTTCACCTACCATGCCACAGCACATTCCTCCAATTTGCGAATAGCCTGCTATTGGCTTCCACCTCCGCTACTGCAT
>NW_025174937.1:0-1942 GCF_004010195.1 Chiloscyllium plagiosum | reverse complement strand
CCCGCCTCAGGACCCCTGTAAACACTGACATATTCCTCCTCCCCCCATGGACCTCCTGTAGATACTGACACACTCCCCTCCGGGTATCCCCTGTAAATACTGACAAACACCCCCCAGAATCCTGTGTAAATACTGACTCACTCCCCCCATGATATCAGGGGATGGTACCATTGGGATGTAGTAATTGGCCTGTTTTGATGGAGATCAGTGACTCGGTGCATACCGGGGTGTACAGGTCTGTGACAGTAAGCTGATAATTTTGGGATATTGCACTTTTTCTTGGTTATCGTTAATGCTGGTGTGTGTGTGTGTGTGTGTGTGTGTGTGTCTGTCTGTCTGTCTGTCTGTCTGTCTGTCTGGGTGTGTGTGCTGTGTCAATGCTGATCTCTCTACCCTGTGCGTGTGGATTGACACAAACCACTTTGTGAAAGTGTGCTTCAGTCCGGTCTGGGAACCACAACAGTGCCAACTAGGAAACAGCCCAACGAGTAACACGTTGAACCTCATCTGGAACCTCTTGGTGAATCCTACCAGTGGTGTCGGAGCTGCAGGTGGTGAGTTTGTACAACAGGAACACACTGCAGTTAAACTCTGGTAAACGGTACGGTGCACGTTGCACTGTCCCTGTCTCTCGCCACCACAAGCACCCCATTGTCAGCTATGAATGGTCCCCATTAGCGGCTGTCCACACCCCCACCCCCAGGATGACTGTTAACCACTCCTTTCTTTGCCCAACTGGTTTTCTGTCTATCTCTGGACTCCGAGTTAACGTTCTGGGTCGAGATGACCTTCTCGCAGAACTCATGTCGCCGAAAGGTCTCTCGCTCCGAAATGTTAACTGATTTCTTTGCGTGGATGATTATCGGCTCTGCTGAGCTTTTCCAGCAATTCCTGTTTCTGATTTACAGCATCTGCTCTTCTTTTGGCTTCAGTCGGGGTCTTGTATCCTTCAGTCAGGTCATTCCCTCACCCCGCTAAACTCAAGTCAAAACAGGCCCAGCCTGCCCAGCCTATTCCCCATAGGTTGCCCATTCTAGGTATTCTACGAGTAAAGCCCCTCCAGTGTATCTACAGGAGTAAATCACTGCGGTTGCTGGAAATCCAGACTGAAAACAAAACGTGCTGGAGATCCCAGCGGGTCGGGCAGCATCCATGGAAGGAGAAAAAGCCAACGTTTCCAATCCAGATAGCTCCTCATCGGAGCTCTGATGAGTCATCTAGACTCGAAACGTTATCTTGCTCTCTCTCCAAGGATGCAGCCCTGACCCGCTCAGACCTCCAGCAGTTTTTGTTTCCCTCCAAAGTATTGATATCGTTCTGAAATCAGAACTGCCCACTCGAGGTGCGGTCTCACCAAAGCCTGAATTGCATCATTTCTTTGATGTTCAAGTCCTCGTGTAATAAAGAATAGCACCCCATTACCTTCCAGTTGCCTCCAGCCCAGTGTTCTGTGACTCCTGCTACACCGACACACCCTCATCATCAGCAATCTCACAATGCACAATCATCACAACTCACTGAGTTCAACCGGAGATATCCGTGTACCCTCCGGCCCTGTAACCACCACAGTCCCAATGGTATGCCCCGCACAGGATGGTGTTGACAGGTGAACCCTGTGGAACTCTAGGGCATACAAGTCAGTCTTGTTCCTGAAACCACACGGGGTTGCGCCAGGCTGAGAAGTTACACAGGACGAGGGGTTACACAAGGAGATATCAGCTGCCGACATTGCACAAGGTTGCAATGTTCACTTCAAACTGTAAAGCAGAACAGCGAGTGACCCTTACCCTGCTGAATAAACACTGACTCTGTACAGTTACACAGTGAGTGACCCTTACCCTGCTGAATAAACCCTGACTCTGTATGATTACACAGTGAGTGACCCTAACCCTGCTGAATACAGGGTACGGAATATGGGCGGCACGGTGGCACAGTGGTTAGC
>NW_025174936.1:0-1942 GCF_004010195.1 Chiloscyllium plagiosum | reverse complement strand
CACAATCCCACCTTTTTCTCTTTGATATGGAACACAATACCTCATTTTCTCACTTATACGAAACACCATCCACCCATTTTCCCATTGTTAAGAAACACAATCCAGCCTTTTTATCATTGATATGGAACACAATCCCACCTTTTTCTGGTTGATACGGAACACAGTCCCACCTTTTTCGCATTGAAACGTAACGCAATCCCACCTTTTACACATTGACAAGCTACTCCGTCCCACCTTTTACTCATTGATAAGGAACAAACTCCCACGTTTTACTCATTGATAAAGAACACCGTCCCACCTTTTTCTCATGGATAAATAACACAATTCCCCTTTTTCTCATTGATATGGAACACTGTCGACTCTTTCACTGATTGATAATGATCACAGTCCCACCTTTTTCTCATTGATAAGAAACACAATCCACACATTTTCTCATTGATAAGGAACACAATCCACCCTTTTTCTCATTGATAAAGAACACAACCCCACCTTTTTCTCTTTGATAAGGAACACAATTACACCTTTTTCTCATTGATAAAGAACACAGGCCCCCTTTTTCTCATTGATAAAGAACACAATCCCCCTTTTTCTCATTGATAAGGAACACAGTCCCAAATGTTTTCTCATTAATAAAGAACACAATTCCAACTTTTTCTCATTGATTCGGAACACAGTTGCACCTTTCACTCATTGATAAGGAACACAGTCACACTGTTTTCTCAATGATAAGGAACACAATCCCACCTTTTTCTCATTGATAAGGAACACAATCCCACCTTTTTCTCATTGATAAGGAACACCGTCTACACATTTTCTCAATGATACGGAACACATTCCCACCATTTTCTTATTGATAAGGAACACAGTCTCACCCTTTTCTCATTGATAAGGAACACTGTACCAATTTTTTCTTATTGATAAGGAACACAATCGACCATTTTTCTCATTGATACAGAACACAATTCCACCTTTTTCTCCTTCATACGGAACACAATCCACGCTTTTTCTCTTTGATAAGGAACACAACCACACCTTTTCTCATTGATAAGGAACACAATCCCACCTTTTTCTCATTGATAAGGAACACAATCCCACCTTTTTCCCATTCATACGGAACACAATCCACCCTTTCTCTCTATGATAAGGAATACAATCCCAGCTTTTTCTCATTGATAAGGAACACAATCACACCTTTATCTCATTGATAATGATCACAGTCCCACCTTTTTCTCATTGATAAGGAACACAATACCACTTTTTCTCAATGATAAGAAACACAATCCACACATTTTCGCATTGATATGGAACACTGTCGACTCTTTCACTCATTGATAAAGAACACACTCCCACCTTTTTCTCATTGATAAGGAATACAATCCCACCTAATTCTCATTGATAAAGATCACAATCCACCCTTTTTCACACTAATAAGGATCACAGTCCCACCCTTTTCTCATTGGTGAGGGACACAATCCACCCTTTTTCTCATTGATAAGGAATAAAATCCCTGTTTTTCTCATTGATAAAGAACACAGTCCCACCTTTTTCTCATTGATATGGGATCCAATCCTACCTTTTCCTCATTGATAAGGAACACAATCTCACCTTTATCTCATCGATAAGGAACACAATCCCACCTTTTTCTCATTGGTGTGGAACAGAATGCCACCTTTTTCTCATTGATAAGGGACACAATCCCACCTTTTTCTCATTGATATGGAACCCAATCCTACCTTTTACTCATTAATAAGGAACATAATCACACCTTTATCTCATTGATAATGATCACAGTCCCACCTTTTTCTCATTGATAAGGAACACAATACCACTTTTTCTCATTGAAAAGAAACACAATCCACACATTTTCTCATTGATAAGGAACACCATCCACCCTTTTTCTCATTGATTCGGAACACAGTTGCACCTTTCCCTCATTGATAAG
>NW_025174935.1:0-1942 GCF_004010195.1 Chiloscyllium plagiosum | reverse complement strand
TGGATGTGGTGCTAATCAATTGTGCTCCTTTGTCCTGGATGGTGTCAAGCTTCTTCAGTGTCGTTGTGACTACACTCATTCAGGCAATTGGGGAGTATTCCATCTCACTCCTGACTTGTGCCTTGTAGATGGTGAACATGCTTTGGGAAGACAGGAGGTGAGTTATTCGCGCAGTATTCCTAGTCTTTGATCTGCTCTTATATTTATGTGGCGAGTCCAGTTGAGTTTCTGGTCAATGGTAACCCCAAGTGTATTGATAGGGTGGTGGGGAGGGGAATTTATTGAGAAATATGCTGCTGAATACCAAGTGGTTATATTGTTTCTTATTGGTGATAGTCATTGTCTGGCATTTGTGTGTTGCGAGTGTTACTTGTCACTTATTAGCCCAAGCCTGGATGTTGTCCAGATCTTGTTGTATTTTGGCATGGACTGCTTCCTGAGAATTTTTAGAATGGTGCTGAACATTGTGCAGTCATCGTCGTATATCCCCACTTCTGACCTTATGATAGAGAGAAGGCCATTCTTGAAACAGCAGAAGCTGTTTGGACCTGGGTTTCATCCGGAGGGCAACATAAGATATTACCTAGTATGGTGATGAAACATCTGAAAATGACCATTCCAGCTCATGGAGCAAACCTACGTCCACATTTTCCTGAGGGACTACTGCAGAGATATTCTGGAAGTGTGATAACTGACCTCCAACAACAATGACCGTTTTCCTTTCTGTCAGGTATAACTCCAATACTGAAGTACATACTCGCAATATCCTTTTTACTTGGGTTCCTTGATGCCACATTTGAATGAATCTAGCCTTGATTTTCAAGTGCTGGAATTCAGTTCATTTGTCTATTTTTGAGCAAAAGCTGTGTTGAGGTCAGGAGCTGAGTGGACCCGTGGAACCCAAACTGGGCGTCACTGACCAGGTTATTGCTGAGAAGGAGCTGCTTGACAGCACTGTTGATGAGCACTTCAATCACTTTATTGATGTTGGAGAGTAGACTGATGAGGTGGTATTTGGCTGTGAAGAATTTGTCATGCGTTTTATGTACATAATAGATTTGAGCAGCTTTTTTCCCATTGTTCCACTGTCTATTGCACTAGGGTTAATCCTCTGGCTTGGTGGTAATTATCGAGTGGTTTATATGTTGCGCCATGAGATTACAGATTGTGCTGGAGTATTGTTCTTCTGCTATTGATGGACCACAGCGTCTTATGGGTGCTCAGTCTTGAGTTGCTAGATCTGTTTGAAGTCTGTGCCATTTAGCATGGTGATAGTGCCACACAACACAATAGAGTGTATTCTCAATATGACCGTGTGACTTTGTCTACTCAACCACAGTGCGGTGGTCAGTTTTACCGATGCTGTCACGGACAGATGCATCTGCAGTTGGTAGATTGGTAAGGTTGAGGTCAGGTATGTTTTTGTTTCCTCTCGTTCATTCCCTCACTACCTTCTGCAGACCCAGTCAAGTAGATATGTCCTTTATGACCCGACCAGCGAGATCAGTAGTACTGCTGCCAAACCATTGCTGGTGGTTGAATTTGAAATTCCTCAGCCAGAATACACTTTGTGCCGTTTTCACAGTCAGTGATTTCTTCAAGTGTTGTTCAACATGGAGGAGTCCTGATCCAGCTGAGGAATGATGTTGCATAGTAATCAGTAGGGCTGCTTTACCCACGTTTAATCTAAAGCAATAAAACTTACTTGGGTTTGGAGTTAATTTTGGGACTCGCAGAACAACTATCTCCAGAATGTATCGTACTGAGCTGCCCCCTCTGCTGGTTCGGTCCTGACATTGGGCTAGGACATGTCCAGTGATGATGATGGTGGTGTCTGGGGTATTTCTCTCAGGTATAATTTCATGAGCATGACTATGTCAGGCTGTTGCTTGACTTGTCTGTAAGGCAATTGTCCCAATATTGGCACTAGCCCTCAGATGTT
>NW_025174934.1:0-1942 GCF_004010195.1 Chiloscyllium plagiosum | reverse complement strand
TAAGACATTCGATTAGTCTGGATCATGTTGACAAAAGTAGGGAAGCTGTGTTGGGCAGGCGAGAGGTAATTAATGTGGACAAATCCCCAGGAACGGGTGGGATCTATCCCTGGTTCCTGAGTGAGGTGAGAGAGGAAATAGCTGGGGCCCTGAGAGATATCTCCGTGGCATCCTTACGCAGAGGTGATGTTCTGGCCGACTGGAACGTTGCTCATATTGTCCCCTGTACAGGAAGGATAGTAGGGATATTCCGGATAACTACAGACCAATGGGCCTGACACCAGTGTTGGGAAAGTTGCTGGAAAAGGTACTGAGGGTAGGATCTGTTCATATTTAGAAAAGAATAGGCATATCAGTGAGAGGCAAAATGGTTTTGTGCAGGGGAGTTCGTGAGTTTCCAACTTAATAGAGTTTTTCGGGGAAGTGACCAAGTTGATAGATGAAGGAAAAACTGTTGATGTTATATACATGCACTACAGTAAGGAGTTAGATAAGGTTCCCCATGGTAACCGAATACAGAATGTAAAGTAACATGGTGTGCAGGGTGTTCTAGACAGGTGGATAAAGAATTGGTTGCGCAAGAGGAGACAGAGAGTGGCCGTTGAAGGGAGTTTCTGGAAATGGAGAAAGATGACCAGTAGTGCTCCACAGGGGTCAGTGTTGTGACCACTGTTGTTTGTGATATACTTAAATGATCTGGAAGAGAACACTGTTGGAATGATCAGAAAGTTTGCAGATGACACGAAGATTTCAGGACCAGCAGAAAGTATAAGGGACTGTTAAAGAATACAGGAGGATATAGATATACTGGAAAGTTGGAGGGAAAAGTGGCAGCTGGAGTTCAACACATACAAATGTGAGGGGACACATTTCGGCCAGTCTAATTCTAGATCGAGTTTTGCAATGAAAGGAAGAACTTTTGGAAAAAAAGTTGATGGACAGAGAGATCTGTGAGTGCAGGTCCATTGTACACTGAAGGTCGCTGCACAGGTGGATAGAGTGGTCAAGGAGGCATATAGTATGCTTGCCTTCATTGGATGGGGTTTTGAATAAAATGGCTGGCAAGTCCTGTTAAAATTGAACAAGACATTGGTCTAGCCGCACTTGGAATACTGTGTAAATTTCTGGTCGCCACATTACCAAAAGGGTGTGGACGCTTTGGAGAGGGTGGACGCTGCCTCGTATGGAAGGTGCAATCTAGGAAGAGAGGTTGAGTGGGTTAGGTTTGTTTTCATTAGAAAAAAAGGAGTTTGAGGGGGACCTTTTTGAGGTTTACAAAATCATGAAGGGTACAGACAGGGTAGATAGAGAAAAGTTTTATTTCCCAGGTTGAAGGATTAAATAACGAGAGATTACGCTTTCAAGGTGAAAGGTGAAAGGTTTAAGAGGGATACACGAAACAACTACTTGACACAGCGGGTGGCGGGTGTCTGGAACGCGTTCCCATCAGACACGGGAGAGGTAATCACGGTAGATTCATTTAAGATGCGTCTGGACAGATGCATGAGAAGAAGGGGAGCAGACGGATACAGATGCTTAGGAATTGGGTGACAGGTTTAAACAGTAGATTTGGATCGGCTCAGGCTTGAATAGATGAAGGGTCTGTTCTTTGTCTGTAGATTTTCTTTGGTCTTTCTTAAATTACGCCAAGTTCATTACAAAATTTACGAGGTCTCAGTGCCTGAAGTGAATCGATGCTGAATCACTAGTCATAACAAACCTGAGTGTTGCCTTTTGTGTGGTAGCGTGGTCGAGCGGTCTGATATGCTGGATTTTTAAGCAT
Organism: Chiloscyllium plagiosum; assembly: GCF_004010195.1. NCBI lineage: Eukaryota > Metazoa > Chordata > Chondrichthyes > Orectolobiformes > Hemiscylliidae > Chiloscyllium > Chiloscyllium plagiosum. The sequence goes on along the minus strand of NW_025174934.1, from coordinate 159 downwards.
TCAGTCTCTATCGAGTCGTGGCTTCAACTACCAACATCGTAAGTGAGCTCCTTTGTGGAGATGTATTTGAGAGAACTGCGCATGTGTGGATGCCTTTTAATTTGAGTGTTTGCAACTCCTCAGTCTGCATCCCCTCTCGGTGATAAAATCAGCGACCGT
>NW_025174933.1:0-1942 GCF_004010195.1 Chiloscyllium plagiosum | reverse complement strand
AGGGAGTGCCACACTGTCAGAGGGTCAGTGCTGCAGCTTTGCCGTTAGGTTGAATTTTTTTCTGCATTACCAAAGTAATTGTACTTTATTAACTGGAAAGGATTTGAAATGTCCTTGAGTCAGATTCGGTTCCTTAGACTGATTGTGTTTCTCACCCACAGAGTCATTGTGTGAGACAGCACTGCGGGAAGGCCTTTAGCCCATCATGCCTGTGCTATCCAGTTTTGAAAGAGCCACCCAATTTATTTACTCACTCATGAGAATGCAGGTGTCACTGGCTGGGCCAGCATTTATTGCCCGTCCCTAGTTGCCTCCTTGAGAAGGTGGGGATGAGCTGCCTTCCTGAACCGCTGCAGTCCATGTGCTGTCAGTAGGCCCCTCATGAAGGGCATTGTGGAATTCCAGGATTGTGACCCTGTAATCCACTTAGTGTGTGATTACAGCAGTGAAGGAACGGGGATATATTTCCAAGTCAGGATGGTGAGGGGCATGGAGGGGAACTTGCAGGGGGTGGTGTTCCCATGTATCTGCTGCCCTTGTCCCTCTGGATGGATGAGCCTGCGCGTTTGGGAGGTGCTGTCTGAGTCACACTCTCCATCCCTCCTTCTCACCATTGGAAATTGCTCACTTCCAGCAATTTGTCACTTTCCTTTTGTTAAGATAGGATTATTTTTCTGCTGCTGTACATCTCTAGTTATGCATTCCCTCAACTCCCACATTTGCTCCAAATTCCCTTGATTTTAGCTTGGGTCCTGCACCATGTCCAGGTGACTGAGTGTTGCTGAGAGTGTTGGTATGAATCTGTCCTTCCCTGCTGTGTCTGATTGGAGGGGGGCCTGCTGTAATCACACACTAAGTGGAAGATCATATCATGACTCTTCATCAGTCTGCCACTCCAATAATCAATTGATGCATTTAGTGACTTGACTGCAATTTCACAGGACCAACACTTCACCCAGCCCCCAGCACACTGCCAGCAACACTGACAACAGATAGAAGCCTCACAAAGTGCTTTATTTAATCCTTTCAAGTACACACTCTGAAACCAGTTCTGTTCAGAAAAAACTCCAGGAGATTGGATGATAATCAGCAGCTTTATTTCTGTCAAATTACTTTATGCAATTCTCCTGGAGATTAGTACAAGGGCAGGAATAAATAAATAAATAGCGGTACACAGAATGATGAATGAACTGTTGCTGTCAAATTGGCCCTGCTATAACTTGACAGGAATAGCAACCTGACATTGACAAGTAACTCACTGCAAAGAATCCAGAAACCATAGAGATTCCAGCAACAGTGGAGATTCAGTAACTGTGCAGAATCCAGTGACTGTGGAGATTCAGTAACTGTGATTCAGTAACTGTGCAGAATCCAGTGACTGTGGAGATTCAGTAACTGTGCAGAATCCAGTGACAGGGGAGATTCAGTAACTGTGCAGAACCCAGTGACTGTGGAGATTCAGTAACTGTGCAGAATCCAGTGACTGTGGAGATTCAGTAACTGAGCAGAACCCAGTGACTGTGGAGATTCAGTAACTGAGCAGAACCCAGTGACTGTGGAGATTCAGTAACTGTGCAGAATCCAGTGACTGTGGAGATTCAGTAACTGTGCAGAACCCAGTGACTGTGGAGATTCAGTAACTGAGCAGAACCCAGTGACTGTGGAGATTCAGAAACTGTGCAGAATCCAGTGACTGTGGAGATTCAGTAACTGAGCAGAACCCAGTGACTGTGGAGATTCAGTAACTGAGCAGAATCCAGTGGCAGGGGAGATTCAGGAACTGTGCAGCATCCAGTGACAGTGGAGATTCAGTAATTGTGCAGCATCCAGTGACAGTGGAGATTCAGTGACTGTGCAGCATCCAGTGACAGTGGAGATTCAGTAACTGTGCTGGGGAGAGTGTATCTGGACAAGGTGCTGGGGAGACTGTATCTGGACAATG
>NW_025174932.1:0-1942 GCF_004010195.1 Chiloscyllium plagiosum | reverse complement strand
AACATGGAGCATTAGAGTGAGTGAGCAAAGATGAAGCTTTGGAGTAAGTGTGCAAAGATAGAGTATTCGAGGGAGTGAGCAAAGATGGAGCTTTGGAGTGAGTGAGCTAAGATGGAGTATTGGAGAGAGTGAGCAAAGATGGAGCATTAGAGTGAGTGAGCAAAGCTGGGGCATTGGAGTGAGTGAGCAAAGATAGAGTATTGGAGTGAGTGAGCAAACATGGAGCTTTGGAGTGAGTGAGGAAAGATGGAGTATTGGAGTGAGTGAGCAAAGCTGGGGCATTGGAGAGAGTGAGCAAAGATAGAATATTGGAGTGTGTGAGCAAAGATGGAGCATTGGAGTGAGTGAGCACAGATGGAGCTTTGGAGTGAATGAGCCAAATGGAGTATTGAGTGAGTGAGCAAAGATGTAGTATTGGAGTGAATGAGCTAAGATGGAGTATTGAGTGAGTGAGCAAAGTTGGAGCATTGGAGTGAGCGAGTAAAGATAGAGTATTGGAGTGAGTGAGCAAAGATGGAGCATTGGAGTGAGTGAGCAAAGATAGGGTATTCGAGTGAGTGAGCTAAGATGAGGCATTGGAGTCAGTGAGCAAAGCTGGGGCATTGGAGTGAGTGAGCAAAGATGGAGCATTGGAGTGAGTGAGCTAAGATGGTGTATTGGACTGAATGAGCAAAGACCGAGTAACGGAGTATTGGAGAGAATGAGCAATGATGGAGTATTGAAGTGAGTGAGAAAAAGTGGGGCACTGGAGTGAGTGAGCAAAGGTGGAGTATTGGAGTGAATGAGCAAAGATGGAGCATTGGAGTGAGTGAGCACAGATGGAGCTTTGGAGTGAATGAGCAAAATGGAGTATTGAGTGAGTCAGCAAAGATGGAGTATTGAAGTGAGTCAGCAAAGATGGAGTATTGGAGTAAGTGAGCAAAGATGGGGCATTGGAGTGAGTGAGCAAAGATGGTGCTTTGGAGTGAGTGAGCACAGATGGAGCTTTGGAGTGAGTGAGCAAAGATAGAGTATTCGAGTGAGTGAGCAACGCTGGGGCATTGGAGTGAGTGAGCAAAGATGGTGTATTGGAGTGAATGAGCAAAGACCGGGTCACGGAGTATTGGAGTGAAAGAGCAAAGATGGAGTATTGGAGTGAGTGAGAAAAAGTGGGGCATTGAAGTGAGTGAGCAAAGTTGGAGTATTGGAGTGAATGTGCTAAGATGGAGCATTGGCGTGAGTGAGCAAAGATGGAGCATTGGAGTGAGTGAGCTAAGATGGAGTATTGGACTGAATGAGGAAAGATGGAGTATTGGAGTTAGTGAGCTAAGATGGAGTATTGGAGTGAATGAGCAAAGATGGAGTATTGGAGTTAGTGAACAAACATGGAGCATTAGAGTGAGTGAGCAAAGATGGAGCTTTGGAGTGAGTGTGCAAAGATAGAGTATTCGAGGGAGTGAGCAAAGATGGAGCTTTGGAGTGAGTGAGCTAAGATGGAGTATTGGAGAGAGTGAGCAAAGATGGAGCATTAGAGTGAGTGAGCAAACCTGGGGCATTGGAGTGAGTGAGCAAAGATAGATTATTGGAGTGAGTGAGCAAAGATGGAGCTTTGGAGTGAGTGAGCAAAGCTGGGGCATTGGAGTGAGTGAGCAAAATGGAGTATTGAGTGAGTGAGCAAAGATGCAGCATTGGAGTGAGTGAGCTAAGATGGAGTATTGGAGTGAGTAAGCAAACATGGAGCATTAGAGTGAGTGAGCAAAGATGGAGCTTTGGAGTGAGTGTGCAAAGATAGAGTATTCGAGGGAGTGAGCAAACATGGAGCTTTGGAGTGAGTGAGCTAAGATGGAGTATTGGAGTGAGTGAGCAAAGACAGAGTATTGGAGTGAGTGAGCAAAGATGGAGCTTTGGAGTGAGTGAGCAAAGACGGAGTATTAGAGTGAGTGAGCAAAGCTGGGGCATTGGA